>NC_079439.1:37842946-38142946 GCF_903798145.1 Danio aesculapii
TTATGTTAAAGGGTAGGTTTTTGTAAACTTAGTTTATGTAATAACCATTATTCGTACAGTGCAGCAGGGCTAAAACTGGATAAAGTGCTGCTCATTTTTATCCTGTATGTGTGTATGATAGTCAGTTGTCTGAACTGGAAAGTTTGTCTGTCATTAAATGTGTGTGAACAGTTTTAAAACTTCCAGCTTTCCACAATGTCATACAGTATACTTTATGAATAATCGGCGATGCCTGGTCTTTTATTGATATTATGTGATATCAGTAAGGTGTGCACGGAGGCAAACCGGATTAAGGACTTTTGGTTTTAGTGGCTGTCTTTTTTTATTCAGTTAAATGTAACAATTTTCATATTTGGATAAAAGGTCACTTTAAAACATTTGATCAAAGTATAGTTTGATTTACCATGTTCAATTTGTTTTTAATAATGATCTGTTTCAATCAGCATTTTAATTAATCTTTAAATGAAATAGCATGGTAATATACAGATTGTTGATGTGACTGCATAAAAAAATGTTTAATTGATATAAAAATTTATTATTTAAATTACAGTAAATGGTTAAATATTTCTTTGTCCTCTGAGTTCTTGTTATAAAATCTGCTGTTTTATTACATTTTTGAACCAAATCTCAAAACTGTCCTATGTTGCGACTGTCTCAAGCATAGTTCAATCGATTACAACTCTTTTAAATAAAAAAAAAAAAAAAGTAAAATCATTAATAAATACCTCAGGTTTAATTTTTCAAGTGGCTGTTTAAGTACATGGCAATAATTTTTGTCCATATATTTCTAAAAACATAGGAACTTTATACAATTTGACACTAAAAACCATGTCCTGTGGTGTGATGCTATATGCTAATTTTAAATTGGCAATTCCATGGAAAACGTTAAGATCGTAAGACCCCATTTAAGATCATGTGATTGAAGCCCCCTGTGAAGCCTATGATGTGCACCTGTTGTCTCAGATTTTTTTGGAACCACTTTGAATGAATTGTTTTTTTTTTTGTCCTTTGGTGTGACACCCCATTTAAAAAAAAATTCCAACAAGTCTGACAAGTCATTGAGAAACCAAATTATTCATTATTTCATTTAAAATAAATATCTCTAAATGAAGATAGATGTCCAACAATGAAGATAATTCACTGTCACACAATTTTATAATATTAATAGTACTATTATAATAATATTATATAATAATAGTTGTTTTTCTTAAGTCCTGCTTTCACACCAAATGGTACAGTTTGGAAAAAAGTAAAAATTAGTGAAAGAATTGTTAAAGTTAGTGACTGCTTCTATTTCTTGAACATCAGACTTTAAACATGCATATATTTTACCAAACAAAGCATTTTTACTGCTTATTTAACTACACTTAAATCATTCGCCACTGGCTTGCATGGTTCAGGATCTATAGAGCTGCGCATCGTTGGATTTGCTCTTCAATATTTGGACTCTCAGTAGTGATTATTAAACCACACTGAACTGAGCTAAACGGAACTGAACTTAAACACTACAAACTGAACTACACTGTTCCTATTTACTATGACCTTTTATGTGAAGCTGCTTTGACACAATCTACATTGTATAAGCGCTACACAAATAAAGGTGAATTGAATTGAAAATTGAATTGAATTGAATTGAATTGAATTGAATTGAATTGAATTGTCTTTATATAGATCTCATCGACCACCCTGCTCTAAAAAAAAAAAGCATCAGTCAGTAAAAAAATCCTATTTCTTTTTATTTGCATTTTACTTGGGGCCTCAGTAAGCATTCCGTTCATAGCTGGACCGCCTCCTGAGATGGTCATTTTAGCATAGCTTAAGGAAATTAGTGTAAATGTAATGGCTGACCTTTTGCTATAAAAACACTGTGTGCTTTGCTCGGGGCCTCACTTACATGATCATGAATCTGTTCTGTTGAACTATACGCTGTTTTACATGGGGTGACATTAGAGTGAGGCTGACGGTAATGATATGAATCTGAATACAGATGGCATAGCCCTTTATCATTATATCTCTGATTTATGACTGCTTTGATTGCGCATGTTTTTTTCTAACTAGACCCAAGACTTGCATCATACATCTAGTAAGACTGCGGAAATTAATGTGAATTTGGGGAATCTGGATTTTCCTTTGCTCTATAAGACCATATGGCTTCATTCTGTTATAAAACAAGAGAAACTGGTTGGTATTCAAATAGAAGTTATTCGCAATAGAAGTGTCGTCATCCATTTGATAAAGAAATCATGATGTCCTGATTCCTAAGTGGTTTTGGATTGGGTGAAATCAAAAACCGATGTGCTAACAGCGAGTTTATAAACCCGTTTATAAAATACATGCACACCAAGCATTCTCTGTCTATCTTCATTTAGGTCTTTCTTTCTCTCTTTCTCGCCTTCTTTCTTGCATTCGCTCCTTCGATCCCAAAGTTGTATGTTGATTTGAATGGCCGTCAAGCTGTTGAGCAGATGTCGCTCTCTCTCTCTCTTTCTCGCTCACTCAATAGCCCCTCTATCTCTTGCTCTCTTTGTTTCATGTGGTTTGTGGTTTGTCCCAAATTGGAATTGTTTAAAAGCCACAACACAGAGCCCTTTACACCAGGCAAAGCAGAGGAGGGGGGGAACAAAGCCAACGAGAGAGAGAATAAATCAAGCGAGCAGGTGGAGAAGAGTATGTGCCAAATTGCAGACAGGTGCGGCCCAGTCTCAACACCAAACCCTCAAAACTATCGCCAAACGTAAACCCAGTGTCCTCGCACATAAAATAATAACAGCTTGATCAGTTGTGCTGTTTCTGACCACTTTACGAGCCTGCAGTGGCATTGAGTCAAGGGTCAGACTCAGAACAGCCACCGTCTGATTGGAGCACGCACATAGAAATGTCTGTTACTGGTTCATTTTGGGGGCTTTGGTTTGCTCTCTGTGATTGGTTTGTGAAGTGATGCCTGTTGGCACTTTCCTTTCAAGTTGATTGTATAGAAAAAATGTATAATGGGAAAGTTTAAAGCAGTATCCCAGAGGTCCCCCGTGTCCCACTATGTCTCAAGAGAAAAGAATGCTTCTTTCTTTTTTTTAAGGTGTTTTAATGAAGCCTTTAAAGGCTGACATTAACAACACTGAATCTATTGAAAAGGTGGAGCTGTGACTCCAGCGCTGAACAAGATGTTGAACACGTTCCAGCACATGTGTGCTCGCGTATGTGCGTGATGGTGTGCATACATTTCTCTTTAAAGGCACTAGATCACATGTTAAATTAATGTTTGTTCTAAAAAGCCAGACTGATGATGGTGTGAATCTGTGAGTAATCACGATAGCCAAAGCTGTGTGTGTATGTGTGTGGGTGGGTGTGCGTTTGTGGGTGGGTGTTTGGAGCAGAAATCATCTGGCATGTTTAAAAAGTGTCTTGGAGAACCGAATGACATATCCAAAATTATATATTCATAAATAAAGTGTGTCTATGCTGTTGAGACATACTTTTGTATGTGGCAATATCAGCCTTTGTCTCCCTTTAATGAAATAGTTGACCCAAATTCTGTCTTTACACATTTTTTTCATGTGGTTCCAAACCCATACAAACATCTTTTTCTCAGTGGAACCAAAAGAAGAAAATCCAACTGTCCTCGTTGACTTTTTACTCTTTTTGACTTTTGTCCTGTATCACGTTTTGTTTTTGGGAAAAAACTGACTGAAAAGTTATTTAATTCAGCTGTAGATTCATTCATTCATTCATTCATTCAGTTCTGTAGACTGACTGTGGGTTTGTTGAATGTGAGTGAATGAAAGATTAATTTCATTCACAAATCAAACAACACTACCCTCCAAAAAGAGGTCTGCTCAGGACTGTTTTATAGGCGAATTAAATGTTGTAAATATTCAGGATGCACTCATGGAGGTTGCAGAAAAAAAAACTGGAGCGCTAGCATTTACAGCGAGGGAATGACATCCGATGCGCTACAGAGTTTGTTGTTGTATTAGAGATAAGTTATATTAATTACATATTATATATATTATTTACATGATGCTTTCAACGCATCATAACAGCTTGTCACCCAGTGATAAGCAGTTATTCTGCAAAATGAACTTTAAAGTGAGCGGCGTTCGCCTGACAGGTCCAATTGCAAAAGCACCCTCCCTAGTTCATCCAGCCCGAAATATACAACTATCTCATTGAAACTCCAAGTGATTTTACAAGAGAAGTTAAAGGCCTACAAGTCTTTGGATACCTACAATTTTGTTCTGTGTGGTCGTGTGCAAGAAATAATGTTCCATGATTACCAGATTCAAAACTTTGTAGTGCTAAAAACCAAAGTTCTGCCTAGCCAAAGACAAGGAAAGAAGACGGAGCTATACAAGGCCTGGGTAATCATCAACAAGCAAAACAACTGCAGTCTGACAGCGAACTGCACCTGTACGGCAGGGTATGTGAACTTAAATTTTTACATTTCATTCTAAGCATTCAATGTCTGCAGTTTAATTAGCCATATTTAACTGTTTTTGCTGAAATCATTGCTGCAATCAAAAACGAGTAACGTGTATGATTCAGCATAGCTTGAACTTACCTGATATGAAATGAGAACTGCAGAGTACAGCATTTTTAATTAGGTCGTCACTCCATTCAGCTCTTCTGATGGCTGTTAGCCAAAGACGTCTGCAGTTGGCATTAAAAGCAGTGTGGTGTATGGTAAAATTGAAGTTTTCTATGGTTGAACTTTCGATTTTGCCATCCTACCGCACAACACGACATATTTGCTATTGCAACCGGTCTTTTTTTGCAATTGGTATGCGCGGTTGAACTATATAACGTCATGTATGACATAGGTTGGTAATTCCCCTATAGTTCTGCTCCCGTGAGGTTTTATTCCACACCTGATCGATCCTGCTTTATATTCAGTCTTTGTTCTCCCGCTACCTGCTTAGAATAATTTTCTACCCAACCGTTCTTTTAGATCTGGTTTCCAAAATCTTATGTTTTAATTGGGTCCTACCAAAAGAGAGCAAGGATTGTGCAAGGATTGTAGACTAAATGTCAGTTTTGTTTTCTCCTTTGTGATGTGACATGAGTGGTGCCTTAAACCTGAGGTTTCAGTCTTTCAGTTTCAAGTCAGTCTTACTCTTTAGAAGTCACATCGCGCAAAGAGTAATTTTTTTTCCATTTGCATCTATGATGCATGAAAAAGACTCCTATATATCAGACTTGCCTGATGTGGGTTTCCTAACAGTAAACTGACCGTTTTCTAATACAAGCTGAACAACCTTCAAGAGGTCCATTAACCACTTAACCATCTTAAGTTTGCTCTGCCATGGTGAAACCCTCTCCGAGGACCACATGCAGATGATGCATGCACAGACTGTGCGGATAAAAAGCATGTGCAGGAAATCACAGATATGCTGTCCGAAATAATGTTGGCACTCCAGTTAAAATTACACCAGAGGTACCGACCACTACCGCTTTTTATTCAGAAATTTATTCCCACGTTGGTCAGGTCCCGCAGCTGTACCTCTAATGCAAATCTCTACCTACAAATATACTATGTCAGGCTTAAATGGAGGACTAAAAAATAACTCTGTTTCTATTAGGAATTGGCATTTTTCATTTGTAGTAAACTGAGTTGAAGTACAGCTTCTGCAAGAGACAGCAGGTTAAAAATGTAATGTCGATGTATAACATGATGAGGAAAAATAAAGCCGCTAGATTATTAGCAAAATAATGCTTCACCAATGTTTTTGAAATAAACATTTAAAAGGAATAGCTGAATCAGGTGAAGATATAAATCAGTCTGCACAAAAGGAAGCAAATGTAGTTTTTGGATTAGCATTGTACTTTCACATAAACCAAAAGGTTTTTATATATTGATAAAAGTTATGCCACTTTAGTGAAACTACTGTAGTCAATATTTTTTTTAATTTACCAAATTTGTCCTAAAAATATTAAACAATGCCTATTCTTGTCTTAGGACAATTAAAAAAATAATAATAATAATCTACTTTGAAAATCTACTTGAAATGTTGACTACTGTATATACTGTAGCAATCCGTCTGTCTGTCTTTTTATTTATCCATCTATTTGTCTTTCTATATGTATCTTTCTGTATTTGTGTCTTCGTGTTTTGAGAGAGCTGGTGCTCTGAATTCAGTCAACCACTCATATAAATGTTGTATTTACAACGAGACCTGTATAGAGCTCCAGAATGTCAATGACTATATATGGTTTTGTAATGAAATAACACTGCATTGAGATTTGGATCGTTTTATACACACTGACTGTAGTATAATCAAAGTTATTTGCTCTGTACAGTATTGTTACAAACCGATTGCATTACAGCCATTGCTCATGATATCATGTATTACTCATGAATTCATTATGAGACCTCATCTTTGTGTATGTATACTGGAATTTCAGTGTTAAACAAAGGTTAATTTTCTCTATTTTAAAGCCAGCTCTAGTGACTCACGCAACAACCATGAAAATTAAAGGGATGAATATGGAGCAAAAAAGTGTCAGGGAAGAGAAATAATGAGAGAAAGATTGAGGAAAAACAAAAAAGGAGTGAGAACGAGAGACATTTTTTCTTCTGTATGCTTGATGAGCCAGGCCTTTTGTTTGAAGCTGTCATGGTTTGCATACAACACAGCACAACACACACGCTGAGACGTGTAATCCTTGAAAAATATGTGGAGGCCTCTGTGATCTCTTGCTTACATGTTTCCCGTCTTAAGTTCGAGATAAATATTTGTGATGTATGCGTACAAGTCTGTGAGTGCAGTCCAAGCCACAAGAGTTTGTCAGCGATGGCCAGGCCCACATGGGATCAGTGTGAGCAGAAAGTTTCGTAGATTTCCACAGATTCTGGTCAAAAGCTTGACATATTCCCCACCCTTTGCATGTTTGTTAATTTAATATTTTAGTTTACACATGCTTTCAGCTACCAGTATGACTGTAGTACATTTTTTGCTTAAATGTCTCCTTAGGAATTTCTCAATACAATTTCTCATGTGGTTTTTACAACACTACACTACATGGTTTCATGAAGAACCTTTAACATCTTTGGAACCTATCAATTGAAGAAATTAAGAAATGTTTGCATGTGTGGGTAAGGACCTTTAAAATATATAGTTAATCCAAAAATGGAAATATACAAATATACACAATATATATATAGACAGTTGCAGCTCATCCAGAATGCTGCAGCCAGAATTCGGACCAGAACCAGGAAGTCAGAGCACATCACACCTGTCCTCGGGTCTTTTCACTGGCTCCCAGTTACATTCAGAATAGATTTTAAAGTATTATAAATCACTATATGGCCTAGGAGCTCTATACAATACAGATATGCTGACTGAATACAAACCTAACAGATCACTCAGATCTTTAGGATCATATAAACTAGGAATTCCAAGAGTTCAGTCAAAGTAGGGTGAATCGGCTTTCAGCAACTACGCTCCTGGCTGCTGAAATCAGATTCCAGAAATGATCAGATGTGCTCCAACAATTGTCACGTTCAAATCAAGACTGAAAACACATCTGTTTAGCTGTGCCTTTACTGAATGAGCACTGTGTTACGTCCGACAGATCGTGCTATTATTTTTTATTTAGGAAAGGGTTTAGATCAGTGGTTTGCTAGGTGATCTGTATGACAAGCCTCGAGGAGTACAAGAAGCACGTATATATGAAATGTATGACAAAAGTACTCTAAGTCACGTATTTCAGATTTGCAAAAATGAATACAACACCCTCAAGTGGTTTTGTCTTCTGAGACGTGCAACAAACATTTTTACAACATTGTGTTACCACCAAATGCAAAATAACACAACAGCGTTTGTTGCTGCCTGTCATCTGTGCCCTCTGAGCTGCAGCTCATTTATTGTAGCTACAGAGGTTTCCTCAGTGGCAGCAACTTTCATTTATTCATTCATTCATTTTCCTTCAGCTTAGTCCTTTATTTATCAGGAATTGCCACAGCCAAATGAACCGCCAACTATTCCAGCATATGTTTTACACAGTGAATGCCCTTCCAGCCACAGCCTAGTACTGGGAAACACCAATACACTCTCGCATTCACACACGCACTCACTTTCATTCATATAATTAATAAATTTCACCTTCTTTCCAGGAAGAGATAATAACCATTTCGTAAACACATCTAAACTCTTTATTCACACTTGATGATTTATGGGATTATACCAAATATTCATGAAAAGTGAAGTTGCCAAAACATAGCTAGTAGCAGCTACTGTCTTGTTTTTTATGGGGGTGACAGAGTACAACTATGGTTAAGTGGTTAGTAAAGTTAGTGTAGGCTGGTGTACATATGTAATAGTTTGACATGTCTAAAATAACATGTGTGCATGTTTGTATACTGTGGTGTGTGTGTGTGTGTGTGTATGTAATTTTTGTGGTGTGTTATTGATTGAGCTTGTAAAGAAACAGACCATGTACCCAGAGAGGCTTAGATGGGACTCGGAGGTGAAGACTAACAGATGACAGAACCCACTTCTTTGAGCTGTCCTTGATTTTCTCTCTCTCCTTCTGCAGCTGTTCATTTTTCTGTTGTATTCTGTTCATCAGCTGGTATTAATCCTTCCAAACACTCTGGACCCTTCAGACAAACGGGAACGCCTCACTTTACAAACCACTTATGGCACCAGACACACGACCCTTTGGAGTGTGTGTTTGTGAGAGAGAGAGCGAGAGATAGAGAGGAAATGGAGCACAGAGTCTGGTTTTAGTTAAGAGGGCAAATATTTGTATGCATGCACATACAAACTTGCATGCACACACTTACACTCACTGAAACGGTTTTCACTTAGAATAGCTGCAGTGATGACAGGCAGAAATAGTCTGAATGCACAACGATGTGTGTCCAGTGGACTGAGATTGGGCTCATGTGCATGGACACACTCTTTTAGGATTTTTGTTGAACCGTTGATCCTTTGCCATCTTCAACATATCTAACTAATATGCCAAGTCCGAGGAGAAAAAGATCAGTTTGAGCCATTTCCATGGCAGTTATTCAGGCACGCTTTGATGGATGTCAGAACAAACTAACCCAATTTGAGAAGTTCAAATGCTGCCAGTTGACCCTGTCACATTTCTAGATTCATATTTAGATTCTGTCTTCACTCTGGGGCTGCTCACAATTGGATGTTTTATGGTGTTCACACTCAATCCTCATTGGGATGCTCCTTTGCGAATCCAGAAATTGCAACCTCTGGAGCACATTCTGCTCTCATTTGGCAATGTTCATGGAAGGGTGTAACAGTTTTTCGAGGTTGCTCAAGTTTAGTGGAGGTCTACGGGGATTCCATTATGAGCTCTGTATATAGCAGCAGGAGCGGAATGACTGCTTCTTCAGTGCTTTTTGTCAAAAAAGTCCACACATTGATCTCTGTTTTATGCATACAACTTAACAAGGCACGCACTTTTTAAGGTTCTGGATGATTGATCTTCAGAAGAGACCACAACATTTTCTGGAGACTGTACTCTAATCATGTTTGCAGTGTGACTCAAAACATGTAAATATTAATTATTTATACATGTAACTACTTGTTTTATCATTTAAGGTACTTATTTAAGTAAGATAATACAATCAGCATCTGCCACGCTCTAAAATATGAAATAATAATTAACTTTGATCAAGCTTTTAGATTACATAAAGTCTTTCAAAGGACAAAGGTCAAATATAAAATAAAATATACCCAAGTCGTCATATTGTTTGTTTACTGAAATGCACAGCGTATGTACAAAATGTTTGTATTTATGTATAGAACAACGTTTTCTGTTATTTTTATTATGTAAGCTATTTATAGGCCTTATTATTTAACTGAAAATGAAAACTAGACTAGTAAATATAACACTCCAAATAATATTTAGTCAAAATATACATCAAAAACAAAAAACCGAACTATCAAAACTAATAAAAGAATACACAAATATTAATGTTATTATAAAATTACAGTATAAAAAACATATTTTACAAATTGAGGGCTGTATTTTAACAATAGGTGCAAAGTCTAAAGCGCATGGCGCAACAGCATTAAAGGCGTGTCCGAATCCACTTTTGCTATTTCAAGGACTGTAAAATACAATCTGCACCCTGGCGCATGGTCTAACAGGGTTGTGCTTATTCTCTTAAGGAATTATGAGTGTGTTTTGAGTATAATGTGCATTAAACCAATCAGAGTCTCAGCTCCCATTTCCTTTAAAATTTAGTTGTGTTGCGCCATGGCGCATTTGCTATTTACATGGCAACTCTGTAAGAGGACAAACTGAATGCTTTGCTAGAGAGAAGACAGTTACACAGACCATCTGCAGTGCGAGGATAAATATTGAGCCTCCTCTATTTGGCTTCTTTACTTTCTCTTTGCTTTACTTTCACTCTATTTTACTCCTTTACTTTGGTGAATAAGGAAACGGTGTTGTAGGCACTCCACTAAAAACATCCATTAGCCTACATATTTAATTTTGTTTGTTAAGTGCAAAGATTTGTTTCAAAACTATTTCTAAATTCAGTTCTAATTTCCAGCCAATGAGTAAATGAAGGATAAGTTCATAAGAGTTAAATCCAAACACACATCCTATTCTTATACCCCATATGCTGATGCAAACGTCTCCAAAACCCGACAGGTGGACAAATCTAAACTTGTTTTTATTAAAACAAATATGAATATGCAAATAGTAAATATTACTGCTAATAATAAAAACATTGTATAAAGGCAAATTGTCATGAATAAACTAAAAAAGCCCACTGTTTTTTATGTCTATGTTAAAAATAATCCTTTTTGTAATATTTTAATCCTTTAATGGAAAGATATTTGTGCATTGCTGTACATCCTGTGTGTCTTAAGCAATATGTAAGCATTTTGGACCTGCATCGGTGCATAACTAATGCGCTCTGCGCTGGACTTCAGACCAGCCTATAGTTGGTCAATGGTGCGGTCTATTTCAGTTCCTCAAAATAGCAAAATGCCAACAATGTGCCTTAACAAAGCCTTTTTAGATCGAAACACCCACGAGTCCACGAAGTGCCGCAAATGGATTTGCTATTTAAACAATGCAAAACGTGAAAATTACTGTTGCGCTGGTCAGAAATTAGCAACAAATCGCACCAAGCATGTCTTGCATCTTATTGCGCTGGGTGTTTTATAGGACTGTGAATGTTGTTGTAAAGTGTTATTATTTCAAATAAATCAGAGCAGTTGCTCTTTAAAAATGTCAGACATTGATACCCCGAATATAAAGTAATGAAATTAGATTTTAACTATCGTGACAATAAACATTTGGCTAACAGACTTATATTTGGCACTTTGTTGAACCACTTGAGGTTGTTTTTCCTCCTGTATTGTTTAATGACAGCAAACACCTTCAGCTGATCCAGGAATGAACTGGCAAAACATCAGGAATGGGTTTTTGCTGATTACCATTTGTTCCAGTCATCAGTTATTAGTGTCTATTAATTGGCGAAACCAATCAATCAGTCAACCTCTAAAGCTAGAACTGGCCATAGTAGACTGATGTTATAATATTGAGTTTTTTTGTTGTTTTATTGGTCAAACCATCAGTAATATCCAATATGGAATGAAGGAGAGAGTGAAGAGAGAGCATTTGATACACTGGAACCAATGGGTTATTGACACACATCTGTAGGGTTTTTTGCATAAATATGGCATGCATTAATCAGACTTTTTCACTGATGTTTCTATGCGTCATTCTGTATTAATTTGAAATTACATCTTGTGATTTGGATTGAGGGAAAAAAGCTGCACACTGTGTACAACCAACTCACATCTTGAATTTTTGGCAATTCGGCAAACAAGACGAAGATTACTAAGACTTTGTGGCAGGTTTGCAGCATGTGCGATATAAAAGCTGCAAGTGTATTGGAATATTTTAATCATCACTACGTAAAGCTGCTGTGTATCATTTTTATCTGTTAGCATACTTTCTACAATTCTAGGATAATATGCAGAGACAACTCCAAGCGCGACGTCCCGAAAAATGTAAACACTGCGGCTCTGTGGCACTTTCAAAAGTTCTCTGTTTGTTTAATGTGTCAACCTCTGGCTCAACCAATGGAGTGAGATTGGTATGAGCATTTTTATTTTTTAATTTGGTTTGGTGATGTTAATTGTGCATAATTACAGTTTGGCTCAATATGGTTTGTATTAGAGCAAGCCATTGATTCCCAATCAGCTCTATGAAGTATGCGTATAACCATACATTTTTGCTGAGTGGTATTTCTTATTTGTATTTTTTTAAGAAGACCAGACTTCTTCAAATTGGATATTGGTCTGTTTACTGTAATGGAGGGCATAGTGGCTGTTCTCCTCATTCCTTTGTTACTGTGTTATGAACTCTGATGTTTGGTCGGCCACAAATATGCAGCTCAGTAATAAATCTTTTGTGTGGTGCGTTTCACCGCTGTGCTGCGCGAGAATGCTCTGTGAGAGTGTGTAATGTGAGTAAATGTATATTTATTTCCAACAATATCAGTGGAGCCCAAAGCATCCGTCTTCTGGTGTTTGTGTGCGTGTGAATGCGAGTAAGATGGGTGTTTTTCAGAAACGGCAGCTCTGTCAGTTTGTTGACTACATCTTCAAAACATCTTTCATTCTCTTTCTCGCTCGTCTTTTTTCGCATCTGTCCTCTGAATCATAACAGTTGAATCATCCATTGCTCCTCTAATTGGGGTTGTGTGTTTTCAGAGCTTTTGTTTAATGCTTTTGCTGTATTATATTGTCTTGTTAGAAGGGAAATAGACTGATCTTCTGCCCAGGCCAAAAATAGTGTGTGTGTGCGCGTCTGAGTGTGAATATGAGCTTGATTCTGCTGTGATTTGTTTCAGAAGCATGCTGTTTGTATCAGGATAAAATTTTATTTTTTATTTTTTGGTACATCTAGGTGTGTGGTATATTGTTTATGATATAAAACTTGTTTTTCAGATCATTGGTGAATGTGTACTGAGCTTTGTATGAGAACGAGGCTAGTATTTCCTTTGTAGATCCATTCTACTGATTAGTGTTCTAGTACTTCTCTTATTGTGCAATATCGACAAAAAATCTCAATGTAAATATGTTGGGGATTTTTCAAATAATGATAAGTTTAGCACTTTTGTGCTGAGTGTGGTTTTGTGTGTTGATACCTAGGCTGGTTTAGGTTTTAGGTTAAGTTTTTTTATAAGTTCCTGCCTTAACCAGTAATTCATTGAATGTGACTTTCATTCAAATGATTCGTTCAAAACAGCTGATTCATTTCATAAAACAAAGCAAATCTTTGAGTAGAACTAAACAATACAATGTTTGTGTAAATACACACACAAATGTTCTACACTACCTGACAAAAGTCTTGTCGTTGATCCCAGTTGTACGAGCAACAAATAATAATTCTAGTTGATCATTTGAAAAAGTGGCAGAAGGTAGATTTTTTTCAATGAATCATCTGTTGAACTGCATCCCAATCATCACAAATACCGCAGAAGACCTATTGGAACCCTCGTGGACCCAGGATTCTCACAGAAATCAGTCAAGATTGGTGAAGGAAAAATCATGGTTTAGGGTTCCATTTAGTATGGGGGCATGCAAGAGATACCTGAGGTATCAAGACATTTGTGCTGCCCATTACATTACAAACCACAGGAAAGAGCGAATTCTTTAGCAGGATAGCACTCCTCGTACTTCAGCCTCCACATCAAAGTTCCTGAAAGCAAAGAGGATCATGGTTCTCCTGGATTGGCCAGCCCAGTGACCAGATTGAACGTTATTGAGCATGTCTAGGGTAAGATGGAGGAGGAGGCATTGAAGATGAATCCAAAGAATCTTGATGAACTCTGGGAGTCCTGCAGGAATGCATTCTTTGCCATTCCAGATGACTTTATTTATAAGTTATTTGAGTTATTGCAGAGATGTATGGATGCAGTTCTCAAAGCTCATGAAAGTCATCCACAAAATTAATAATTTTTTCACTGCACCATGACTTAATATTCTATACTGAACATTATTTCTGTTAAGTGGCTTTTAAAATAAGTAAAATAAGTGTACTCTAGAGGCCTTTGCCTTTCATATAAGCCACTTCCGATGCCAAATGATCAACTAGAAGTCAAGTTATTATTTGTTGTTCCTAAAACTTGGTTTGGCGACAAGACTTTTGTCAGGTAGTGTACATTGGCTTTGTGTAGAACAATTTTCATCAGCAAAACAAAATTATCAGAGAATATTGTTTCTCAAATGTAACTCAGTCAGATATCACATTAGCAGCCATGCTCACAAGTTCATTTTCTAGAAAAACTATCTGTTTAACTTAATTGTATCATCATAAAAACCAAAAACCTGTACAGGCATACATTTTTGCTTTATAACATAATTGCATTCTTTTGGCTTCATCCCCTTAAGATGCATTTGTTAATGTCATCTCACACAAAAACTATATTTCCGTAGATTATAAATGCTGCACACCACTTGACTGAATAAATAGAATAAAACAGTCATATTTTGTCATTTTTTTCACTGTTTGATGAAGGAAAGAGGGCTTCTGCCACATAATTGTCTCAAAAAATACATGTTTGCATTGAAAGCCATATGCAGCAGTAATTAACAAATAAGAAAACAAATATCCCATAATATCAAATTAACTAAATAACGATTATTTACTTTTGTGTGTGTGTGTGAATAAAAATGCATTGGCTAATATCAATGATCTTTAACTTAGCTTTCAGTTAGTCTGACAAATTCTTGACTGCTTAAATCCCAATCCCAAATAAATCCTCACTGTAAGGGTACATGTTTAATTTCAATTCATGTTTATTTCTAAAGTGCTTTTACAATGTAGATTGTGTCAAAGCAGCTTAACATAGAAGTTCTAGTAAATTGAAACTGTCAGTCCAGTTTTTTAGTTGAAGGTCAGTTTAGTTCAGTTCAGTGTGGTATAAATGTCCACCCAAAGCATTTGCACTGCAGAACCACGAGTTTGCGGTTCGATGGATACGCACCCTAATTTTAGTAACATGTCATGTACCTTGTAAATGAAAATGTACTATATTTTGCAGCACGCAGAATATGTTGCGTTGAATTGTAGTAAAAACAATGTTGTATTGATCTCAAAGGAGTGCCACTCTCATCCAGCGTTCTGATGTGATCTGATAGCATCTCGCCAACTTTTCATTTGTGTCAAGCTATCATCGCCATGTCTATGACACATTTATAGTGCACTGGAGATTAATGCCTTTTTCGATTTTATTTTATTATTTGCATGTTGGAATGGTGATATAATGCTCTTTTTTTTCTCCCGTGGGATGTAACATGAAATAGAGCAATAATAGATGAAAAGACAGAGGGAAATGAATCCAACACTAACAGCAGTATCAAAGCAGGAACACATGCTTTGATCAACTTCAACACTGAAATCTGCAGACCGAAGAGCAAGCAGGTCATCAGAAGGTTGTCTAGTGTTTCCATTTTTGTACTTTTTCTCCAGATTTCTCAGAAAGTTAGCTCATGGTTTTGGATTTGAAACCTATGAATAAAAGGCATATTAATAGCCTATCTGGTTATTTTATCTTCACAATAATAATGAGCGTTCCTCCAGGAGGAAGACGAGGTGACATGAGGATATAACAGGAAAGGAGAAGAAAAGGCTCTATTGATGAAGAGGCCAGTTAGAGTTTATCACGCTTCGCATCTTGTGTGTTTGTGAGCGTGTACGCACATCTCATCCAGCGCCGGTCCCAGATGTGCTGCAGCTGCACGAGTGAAAACCCCACATCCAGCTGTCTGTGCTCTTTGTGTGTTAGTGTGAGTGTGTATGTGTGTGTTGCACTGGCCTCTAACTGGAGAAACCCACCGCTTATGAGGTGAGAACATGTTGAGACCACTGTCACTTAAGGTCTGGCACTGCTGCGCTCGTGTGTGTGACTTATGAGGACGTGTTCTCGGTCCTCGTTTTTCAAAAGGCTTATAAATTATTTAGAATACGTTTTATTTTTTGGTTTGTTTTGTTTTTTTGAGAATTAAAAATGCGAAAAAGTTTGTTTTTCTGTAAGCTTTTGGGTAGGGTTGTTCGTGTGTGTGTGGGTTTTATCAAATTGCAGCCATATAACCACAAGTTGGTGTATTAAAATTGGCAAGTTCCAGACAATAGTATATGATGGATGTGTGAGCTTCACTTTAAGTCATCCTGTACCAAACTCAAAACCACATTCCTGTCAGGTCAAACACCGCTCTGACCTGCCAGTCAGTATTGTGTGTTAGGAAACACACTGAGAGTGTGTGTTTGTGTATGTTTGAGAAAATATAACTCTTGCCAGAGAACATTTGATTTCTGATGTTCTCTTTAGCCAAAGCAAGCAGAGCTGTAATCAGATTGCCACGGTAAAAAGATCCTTCCTCTGAGGGAGTGACATCATTAAGTGTTGTGAAGGTCTCTCACTTTCGTTCGCAACCTGACACAAACCGTTCAACAAGCTTGACATGCTTTGCTCAAGCTCTACTGGAACAATTTCTCTCAAATCTTTTTTGAGCTTCGTTTAAGTCATTTAAAGGCATTTGGTGTTTGTTAATGACCCGTGACATCATCTAAATGCTCTGTTAAATGTGTATTAGTGACAAATGAGTGTCTAGGATAAAGAAAAGGAAAGTCTTGGTTTACAAACTCTGTTAGAGTCTTAATCCATTCAGTTTTTTTTTAAGTGCACACTTTGCATTTGTGTTGATTTCTTATGGTTTTGAAAATATTTAGTAAATATTCATCCCAAAAATAAAACATTCATTCATTTATTCATTTTCTTTTCAGCTTAGTCCCTTTATTCATCAGGGGTTGCCACAGCCGAATGACCCGCCAACTTATCCAGCATATGTTTTACGCAGCTGATGCCCTTCCAGCTGCAGCCCATCACTGGGAAACACCCATACACTCTCATTCACACACATACACTACGGATAATTTAGCTTATTCAATTCACCTATAGCGCTTGTCTTTGGACTGTTTGGGAACCCGGAGGAAACCCACGTGAACACGGGGAGACCATGCAAACTCCACTCATAAATGTCAACTGACCCAGCCGAGGCTCAAACCAGCGACCTTCTTAATGTGAGGCGACAGCGCTACCCATCGAGCCACTGTGCTGCATATAAAAATAAAACAATAAAAATTAAATATCATTCCAGTCTTATTTAATTTTTCATGAACTTCTGTTCTATCACCCTGAATTTTTTACTGAAAAAGTAAAACCCACTTAAAATTGAAAAAGTCATTGTTTAAAAAAAGATCTACACTGTACACTGTGAAAAAAAGTTGACTCAACCCAAAGTTGTAAGGCAACTTGCTGCAGAGATTTTTGAGTTGACTCAACTTTCACCTTGACTCGATTTGAGTAAAGCTCAACTCAGAAAAGCTCTGTAACTTTTTAGTGTACTTATAAATGTTACTTGTTCAAATTTCTTTATAATGTGAAGATATTCCTATAATATTATTATATAAGATATTCCTGGCGGAAACTTGTTTCTACATTCATTTTTTTAGTGAAGGTTCATAATAGTCATTCTTGATCTAAATTGCATTTTTTAATATTTATTTAAAAGGTTGACCTGTGCACTTTGAGCCACCTCAGATATTTTCATAAGGTTAATATACACTCTATATGCCACTTTATTAGGTACACCTTACTAGTACCCGGTTGGACTCCCTTTTTCCTTCAGAACTGCCTTAATCCTTCGTGGCATAGATTCAACAAGGTACTGGAAATATTCCTTAGATATTCCTTAGAGATTTTGCTCCATATTGACATGATCCATGATGCGAATCTCTCGTTCCACCACATCTCAAAGGTGCTCTTTTGGACTGAGATCTGCTGACTGTGGAGGCCATTTGAGTACAGTGAACTCATTGTCATGTTCAAAAAACCAGTCTGAGATGATTCGCACTTTATGACATAGTGTTATCCTGCTGGTAGTAGCCATCAGAAGATGGGTACACTGTGGTCATAAAGGGATGAACATGGTCAGCAACAATACTCAGGTAGGCTGTGGCGTTGACATGATGCTCAATTAGTACTTATGGGCCCAAAGTGTGCCAAGAAAATATCCCCCACGCCATTAAACCACCACCACTAGCCTGAACCGTTGATGCAAGGCAGGATGGATCCATGCTTTTATGTTGTTGACTCCAAATTCTGTCCCTACCATCTGAATGTAGTAGTAGAAATTTAACTCCTCAGACCAGGCAACGTACTTAGCTGACAGGAGTGGCACCCGGTGTGGTCTTTTGCTGCTGTAGCGCATCTGCCTCAAGACATGTTGTGCGTTCAAAGACACTCTTCTGCATACCTCGGTTGTAACGAGTGGTTCTCTGTAAGTCCTAGAGATGGTTGTGCGTGAAAATCCCAGTAGATCAGCAGTTTCTGAAATACTCATAGATCAGCCCTTCTGGCAACAAGAAAGATGCTACAGTAAAAGTCACTTAAATCACCTTTCTTCCCCATTCTGATGCTCTGGTTGAACTGCATCAAATCATCTTGACCATGCCTACATGCCTAAATGCATTGAGTTGCTTCCATGTGTTTGGCTGATTAGTAATTGCGTTAACAAGCAGTTGGACATGCACCTAATAAAGTGGCCGGTGAGTATATATTTACAATATAATGCTGATCAGCAAAGCCTTAATCATTATTTTACCAAAATTGTGATAACAAGGCACATCGTTTTACAGAAGAAAGTTACTTCAAGCACTTGACAATGATACAAGTATAAAGTTGGGAGTACAAATAGGCTGTTATTCATTGTACTTTGATGTAGTGCTAATTTAAAAATGCATTTTGGTTTCTCAATTTAGTTTAATTGTATCTTTTAACTGCAATGGTTTAATTTATGAAATTGTCTTTCAATATTTTTAAACCATTTATTTATTTATTTATTTATTTATTTATTTATTTATTTATTTATTTATTTATTTGTTTATTTATTTATCTTTGCCTTTTTACATTTATTTTGACAACTGTAGCTAGACAGGAAGCGAAGACAGGGAGAGAAAGAGAGGAGGATGGGATCAGGAAAGGTACGCAATGGGGGCTCAACTCAGACGCCTAAAGCGCAGTGGCACAATATGTCAGACTGCACACTATATTTTTATAGTTATTGCAATACATTGTTATCCTAAATACTTTTGCCCATGACCCTTTTGACCCTGATTTACTTGAATTTGCCAGTTTTTTACATGCTTTCAGATGGTTATGGTGTGCGCTTGCTCTAAAATCTGTTACTCTTTTGTTTGTGCAATTCAATGTCCTTGAAGTGCTGGAAGCTGTTGTGCTGGTCTGCCCTTCAAAAAGCAGAGAAAATGGCTCAATTATCAATATTTCTGGATGTTATAGCTCTGTAATTTTTATTAATAAGTTCTTGGCTGGAAAAGCTGCAAATGGTTGTCGAATGATGGCGATGACGTGTGATTTATGATTGACCGGCCGTAGAGATGGTCCCCCTGGAGCGTCACAGGATTAACTGCCTCTCTCAACATTGTAATGGTGATAGAGCTGGCTGTGATCTCAGAAACGCTCCATTTCCTGGAAGATATCTTCCAGAGGTCCTTAACCACTACTCGACCACTGCAGATCCTCTGTCAGATCCTCCAGCTGATTCTAGACATGTGTCCCTTCTGTCCACGTCAACCAAACCCCTTCCTGTGCAGTGTTATTTGATTACACTCGGATTCAGCTTTCATACACACTCTCGAATTTGTGTGTGTGTCTCTAGAGGATTGTATCTCTCAGTAGGAGTTTAATTGTATGATGTCAAGTGAGCTTCATTGGTCCAGGAGGACTGCGGTCATTCCTAACACTGAGAACATCTGCTCAAAGAGAGCGTTTCTTGCGCTCTGATTGGGTCATAATGTCAAACTATCAAACATGTTAATCCATCCTGACATTATTCGCCGTATTCTTCTTCTAGAATGTTCTGGATTTATCACGCCATTCTGTCAGCAGATCTCGGGCCCATCGGTGTTTAATTTATGTAAATGGACAATCAGCAATATGAGGATGGTTTATTGAAATATTTTGATGTCGTTTATTGTGCATCTGGTGTCTTGCGGGGTTGACTCTTTGTTCTTTGAGGGTTCAGTCCCTGAAGTGATAATTGGCCTGACTCTTTGCAAAGAAACAAGCATGTATTGCTACAAGCACAATAACTGAGTGCAGTCATGCTAGATCCTTAGTGCAGAGTCCATTTGACGTCAGAAAATCACTTTAATTTCAGTTCAACCAAACATACAGAAATAAGGGCCTTTTTACTTCTGTATCTCCATTGAAAAGATATGATTCCGATCTTTAAATCACATGCTATATGCAAATCTAAGAATCAAATACAGCAACATATACATTTGCATTGGTTATATCTCTGCATTGGTTATCGGTTGAAGATCGAATCAAGGTCAAATCACTGATGCTTGCTTATAGGACAGCCACTGGCACTGCACCCTCTTACCTCCACCTGCTGCTGAAGGTCTACACCCTCTCCAGGAGCCTCCGGTCAAGGTGTGAGCACCGCCTTGTGGTACTGTCGCAGAGATGCTATAAGTCACTTTCCAAAACCTTTTCATTCAATGATCCATGCTGGTGGAATCATCTTCCCATTCCCACTCGGATTGCGGATTCACTGATATCCTTCATACGCCAACTAAAAGCCCATTTCTTCCGAGAACACCTGAACCCCAGAGAATGATACCAAAACCACCTATTGAAGCACTTTCTCGCTCTCTCTCTCTCTCTCTCTCTCTCTCTCTCTCTCTCTCTCTCTCTCCCAAAATAACACCTACTCTAGCACTAGCACGCCTACTCTCTTCTAAATGACTAAATGTAAATGTAAATATACAATTTTTCAGAAACATACTAATAAATTTACAGTCAAGCCTGAAATTATTCAAACCTCTGGCAAATTCTGATTTCAATGTTTATTCAACCTGCAAGTTTATTTCTTTACTGAAAATGACACAGGCTTCTCCCAAAAGATAATAAGAGGATGTACAAAAAGCAAAAAATATATCTCAGCTTTTATTTACATTTGAACAAAAACTTTAAGTCAGGGTTCGCCAGGGGTACGAATAATTTTAGGTTTGATTGTATATGTCTTATTTGGCATACGACTGATTGTATATGTAGGCTACATGAGGCTTTGATCTTCACTCATGTTCCAGTAAAACATCATCACACAAGGCAGGCTCTGCAATTACTGTCATTATAGGCTAAATGAAACATCTGTTTTGTTGTACAGATACAAGCAAGACATCATTCAAAACTATAAAGGGTTTACATTCATTTGTGTATAACCTATTCTCCCAAAAACAACACATTGTACCTTTCTAAACCAATGAATTACCACTACATGCCACATGATTCATCTCTGTTGTTAATGCTGCCATTTGATATCATTTTTAATATTCTAATTTCATCATTTAACACAGGGGTGTCAACCTCAATTCCTGGAGGGCCGCAGCCCTGCAGAGTTTAGTTCCAACCTTGCTTCAACAGACTTATCTGAAGGTTTCAATCATGACCGAAGAACTCAATTAGTTTGATCAGGTGTGTTTAACTAGAGTTAAAGCTAAACTATTCAGAGCTGCCGCCCTCCAGGAACTGAGATTCACACACCCAGTTTAACGGTTAATGACTGGTCAAAAATATTTTAAAAAACTGGGCAAAAAACAAAAAGACATCCCAAACCTTATCATTGGCGCTGCTATTGCATGTTGCATTTTGTCTGGAATGCATCCCAGACCAACTCCAGAAGTGATCTGAACGAATTTAACTCTCTCTAACGAGTGAATTTAAACCTGTCTTGAATATGTTTTGGAGAGGATTCACACATACACTTTGTACAATTGGATAGCTATTTAATCAGAAACAAATGCATAAGTGGCCAGGTGTAAATAGCCCCTAAAAGTGCACATGAGTAAACCACACACATGGTTCTTATATAACAAAATGTAACAGCCAAATATGTATTCCAATTACACAAAGGCAAAAATAAAATGAACACAAAGTGATTTGCATTCACAAAAAGCTCCGCATACAAGCCAAAATTCTTGGAAACAACCCTAAAACTAATCAAGACCCAAAGACTGGCAGGAACTGTGATTCAGACATTACATAGTTGATGTTTTTTTATTTTTTTTAACAGTTTATGGTTATACAAGCAGTATGAATCTGGCAATAGGTATTTGCACTTTCCCCCTTTTACCCATGATATCTTATATGCTGGATTTGGCATTTACTGAGTCATTTACATATAAAGTAAACAATGAAAACATTGTAACGTAGGTTTACCACTGGTTCACAATCATATGACTTATGACCAATTACTGTAATCATTGAAAAAAGCTCTTTTATGGAAGTGTATAACTATTTTAAGTTGGTAATTTATAATAAACTAATGTATAATAACTTTAGGTTTTATGCTAATGCAATTAATATCTCCAAATTTAAGTTTACTTTTGTTTTTTTTTTCTTTTCAGTTATTTGTTGATTAATATATTAACTAAATGTTAATATGAGAATTTCTGTAAAGTACCAAATTAGTCCCTATATTATTGCGCCAACCTGGTTTTACCAAGTGGGACATGTTCCTGGATTAACATCTATGTTGTTCCTGAAAAAACATTCCAATCAGCCAATCAGAATAAAGGGATATGTTTACCGTTTGTTAAATTTAGGCTTACGGTTAGGTTTATGCACTTCTACATGATTGTTATCCAACTATTATTCCCCTCTGACGTTGGCAATAGTTTACAGTTATGGTTGAGTTTAGGGGTATGGATTACATTTTCCTACAAAAATGATGTTCCAGGATCAACATAGATGTGAATCCAGGATCGCATCGTACTTGGCAAAATCATGACATGCGTATAATTGACATTAAGTAGAAAAGTATTTCTTAAAACCTTCATAATTGTTCTATAAACGGGCGGAGTAACTTCTTTATAGAAAATTCCCTCAATTTTTTTGTATAAATTGATGTTTTTTTACAGGCACACGCATTTTTAAAAAATCCAATATTAGATTAGTTAAAGACATGCACTCATTTTTTTTATATTAACTGAAATGTATGTAAATGGCGCATATAGAGCCTATGTTTCCCTTTCACATATTATTGAGAATATTCCATATTCTATGCTAAAACATAAAAAAATTGCTCATGGTTGTAATTTACAGTAGGCTATTTATTAAGAAAAGTAATGATAATTATTCTTATTATCTTTATTAATATTTTATTGTTAAATAGGATATTGTTCATTTATTTTTTATTTTTTGAATAGTCAACTTTTTTACAACTTTCAAACCACTGCAGAAATGTTCTAACCACTAGGCCCATGTCATATACAGTAGCCTACAGACACATTTCTTAATCAATAACCTACTACAAATTAAAAGCATTAACGTATGCTATATATATTGTTTGCACAAGCTTTGGAGATGTAACGTAAATTCCGCATTTAAATAATAGGTCACATATAGCTTTTCTTCATGAGCCACAGCTGCATTCAAAATGGCATCAATGTTTTCAAAGTGTGAAGAGAGCGCAGTTGTGAATATGAAGATTGCTAAAACTGAACTGTAAAAATACTTTGAAAGCATTTCTCCTAAGAGAGATGACTTTAATGTTGGAACGTTCTAAATGTTTAGGGCACAGGAGGAATAACTGGGAATAGAACACAGCCAGGAACTATGCTTCTAACTACAGTTCTAGAGGTGTAGTTGCAAGCGTAAACGTTTGCGACGCAGAGTGTGAATGTTCGTTGGAACGATTGATTTGGGAAATGCCAAATCAATGAGCTATGTTTGCAACAACGGAAGTTGCAACCTTAGTTGGCTATCGATGGTTTTGGGAAACGCATCCCAGAATGAGATGTTTAAATGTTAAATTCTTTCTGCTGCTGGAGTGCTAACAGTGGTAGCCATGTTGATGATGCGAATATAATTTCAGACCAACGGGTGCAAAAAAAGAGAATGGTGGGACTGAACTGGTTTAGACCCAACCGCAAAATACACAATAAAAAAAGCCACTTCACTTTGTGAGAAGTGTTTAAATGTGAGATTTTTTTCAGTGTGTGTCAGAACAGGTCAACAACAGGTTAAAACCGTTTGTGATGAAGGAAAGTTTCAAAAAAGAAGTGTGGTGTATTAACGTGAAACACACACACATGTTCTTGTGTTGTGCCATGTTTGTGTTGCGAGTATGTGTGTGTGGTCAGTCTGATTAAAAAGGTCGTTTTTCTCCAGCTGTCAGCGGGAAGAATGGAAAATGTCAAAATAAGTATGAGTGGAATAGATGCTACCGTTAGCCCAGACCACACACACACACAACTTCTTCAACACGCAATGTCATACAATTCAAACAGACATAAATTAGTGCTCATACAGCGCATACTCGTACCATAAATATTGTTTCAGAGCAACACATGTGTGTGTACGAGCGCACACACGTGTATGTACGAGGGTGTGAGTGTATCTGTCCTCGGTGACAACTGACAAACTAATCACACGCACAGATTCATCACAGCGTTTATCTCTTCACAATCTCCTGTTTTACAAGCATGAAGAAATGTACACACACGCAGACACACGTTTGAGAGAGGCAATTTTAGCTTGATGGAGCATTTGACCAATCAGGTTGTGGGTGGTCTGAAAGACAAATCTATGGCTCTCACTAGAGCTCGTGTCCTCTCATGTGCGTTTACTAATGCAGTTCATTCATTCATCCATTTTCCTTCAGTTTAGACTATATTTCAGAGGTAGCCACAGCGGAATGAACCACTAACTATTCCAGCATATGTTTTACACAGCATAAGCCCTTCCAACCGCAACCCAGTACTGGGAAACACCCATACACAGTCATTCACAAAAACACACTCACACTCATATTTATTCAATTCACCTTTAGCGCATGTCTTTGAACTGTGGGGGAAACCAGAGCACCAAGAGGAAACCCACGAGAATACATGGAGAACATGCAAACTCCTGAAATGCTAACTGGTCCAGCCGGGACTCGAAACAGTGACCTTCTTGCTGTAAGGCAACAGTGCTAGCCAATGCCGCACTAATGCAGTTCAATTCAAATTAGTTTGAGCTCGCTACACTACTGTTCCAACGTTTGCCACTGCTTTATAATGATAGTAATATGATGAGATATTTGTATGATTGAATACGCCGTGGTACAACTTAATACAACATTTTTTTATTTTCAGTTATTTTAGATCAAAAACCAGATCGGAACAATTTTCAACATCATTACTCGAGTCTTCAGTCTCACAGAATTGATATTTCAGAATTGAAGAATATGCAGATATGGTTATTCTGCTTGTGACGTAATCAATCTAGAATTAAACAAAATCTTTTGTAACATTATGTAAACCAGCAGGTTCTGCGTACATGTTGTTATTTTTTGGAGTATTTTTTTTCAAATAAATGTATCATAACATAATATGAATGAACACAAAATAAAAATTAATTAAATAAAATGTAAATAAAAATATTGTATATTTATAAATGAACTGAGATGTCTAAAAATTAAACAAAACCATTATGTAAATAATTTGTCAGGTCAGTTTTTGTTAAAAAAATATGGTAAATTATGTTTAGATGTCTGGTTAAAAAAGCATTGTGTATTTAGAGTTGCAAAAAACATACATTTTTTGGCAAGAAAATGCGTAGTAACTTTTTCCTACACACACACACACACACACACACACACACACACACACACACACACACACACAAATATTTTTTCTGCTTGTTGAAACTATTTATTTAAAAATTAGCTTAAATAACACAATTCTTGAGATTTTGGGGGACAACTTAATTGTTTTTAGTTCAGTCCACTTTAAATCTAACTTAATTTAATGTCCCCAAGAAATCAAAACCAACCATAGGATTTTGTTAGCTCACATTGCTAGTTTAGTGGTGAACAATTCATCTGTGCATGTCATTAAGAAAAATAAAAATTGTTTGCTCTTCTAATCTATAATTGAAACCTGTTAAATTGTAAGATAACGTGATTTTGAGGTAATGGGCGTGGCTAACATTTAACCACTGGTTCATCTGTCAGTTTTGACAACAAGAGGAGTCTGTTAGGTTGTAATAACTCTTCTAAAACTTTACCACATCTGTTCAGGCTGTGAAAAAAAAAAAAGCCACGCCCACTGATTGCTCTTTTATTATTCTGTTTCTCTAGGAACTGTCACAATACGAAAAAAAATACCGATCACAGCTTCTGGTTCATTGGGACTTTAACGCTAACTTAATGAATTTGTATTGGGACAACATGAATGATTTATATGGAGCCCTGCATTTTTTACAATGTAGAGCGTTCCTAATTGATCAACATTTATTGGTACAGACAAGTATAAAAGGTATCATAAATGTTGTCAAAATCAAAAACAGTTGTAATAACAGTGGCTAGCTGTTCATGAGTTTAGCTGTTCACTTTTCAGAAGCTGCCGCAAGATTCATTTCAAAGTTAGCTAGATTTGCTAGTGTAAAACAATTATTAACATTTTAGTTAATTATATCTAATGGCATCACCTAATGTGAACTAAAATTTACATTTTGGTGAAGTGTTAGATAATTTTGCTGTACATCTGTTGTGGTACAGTAAGAAAAGGTTTATAATGAACATTTATAAAAGAGAGAGGTTACCGTGCAGTTGAAATAAGGTGCAGTATTTCATTGTAATTGTGTGTGTGTGTTGTGAAAGAAATACAGATGAGACGTCTTACACTAGAGTTGGGTTACAAGGTCTAGACTGCGCAGAGCTGTTTCACACATCTCTATAATGAGGGCATTCCATAGACTTCTATTGTTTATATTTAAAGCTAATTATAATTACTGCAGACTAACCCAAACCATACATCTAACTGAAAACATTTAGCATGTTTATTATTAGAAACACATTATTTGCTTTATATATAAATCCCTTTGGATTTTTGATGCCGACTCGGATGTCCCCAAAGCAGGCGTTGTCAGATCTGGCCAACTTCTAGGATCTGCTTGGTCCCTAAACGACATTTAATTAAACCTGCACACTCCCTTTCTTTTGTTGCGGATCATTATTATAAATAAGCAGATCATTGTAAGCTTGGAGAAATGATTTCAGTGCTCTTACACACACACACACACACACACACACACACACACAGACACACACAGAGACTCAGAGCCAGAACATCATGTCCAAAGGCTGGAACATCCTCTGGCAGGAAGACGGGCCTACAGTGTCCGATTTCAAACACACAGTGGATTACAAAAAACAAAGCATGAAACAGCAAGGTGTTTACAGATCCACAAGTGTCGTCTTTCCAGCAAAAAACACACACATACTCGTGTTATCTCTCACGTTTAACATGGATATATGAATACACATGACACCCAATGCACTCTAGGGCTGAACTTTGTGATTTAGAGGCTTCTCTAATCACATAAATAACTTGAATTTTACCCAGACACAGCTCCATGACCCCACCAACCTCACTTTATGAGTGTGTGTGAATTCAGACTCTTTTTTTTTCCTCCAACAATGCTGCAATCAACAAAAGGAAAAAAAGACAAGCAACGAAGACGATAACGGCAGTCTAGGTCTTGTAACGTGACTCTACTGTGAAACACAGCCGGGTTGTGTTCCCTGTCTTACTGACACAGACACGGATATGTGCTACTGCAGATGACCCAGAGTTTCTCTTCTCTCAGCCGCTTCATTCACTGGCTGTAAACTCGCATGGGAACCATCCTAAAGTATCATTATCCTTCAATACAAGATGTAGGATTAGCCGTGTGTTTGTATATATCTGGCTGAGCATCCTTTTATTGCGACCTCAAATGATCGCAGTCACAATAGGGTTATTTTACATGCACAATAAGTGAGAGTTAAAATGCAAATTTAAAAAAAGATTTAAGGAAGAAAGAAGAGAAAGAGACAGAAGGAGGGAGAAAGAATGTTAACACTTTAGTACCATTTCCCTTTATTAACTACTGGCTTATTGCATGCTTATTCTACATCCCTAATCCTATACCTAAACCCAACTACTACCTTACTAACTATACGCTTATGGCATGCAGTCTCCATTTTAAAAAACGAAAGTGAGGCTGCGGTGGGAAGAAACCCGGAAGTATAGGATCAGCACTGTAAACATTGTATCAACATGCTGTGGACTACAAACCTCCAGCTGTTGCCGTGATTTAAGTGCAGATATGGTGTAAACATCACATTAATATCATTATATTAAAAGAGAGAGAGAGATGATATATTGAATACTAATATGATACATTGAATATTAATGTGAGATATTGAATAATGTGATGTATTATATTATATATAAATATCTTTCTTTTTTGTTACTACTATTTACTGTGTTTACTATTTTTTTATTTTATATGTATACTTTTATTTTACTTTTTATGGAAACTTTAGAACTGCTTTGGCAATACATTTGTAACATTTTGTCATGCCAATAAAGCACTATTGAATTGAATTAAATTGAATTGAATTGAGAGGGGGGGGGGGGCATAACCTGATGCATCGTTGGTAATATTTCCGGAAACACGCCTCCTCCTGAAGTGACTTGTGATGCTCCTTTTAAAATGCATTATGACATTGTTTTCCAGCCGCAGCTGCACTTTATTCTCGAAATGTATAGTTTGTCTAAAGTGATGTATACAAAATATATAGTATACTATGACCAGGGATACAATCAGCCAGCGCAGTCGTCCCTCCATAGTAAAAAGTGGAAAGCAAAATGGATAAAAGAAATGTATAAAAGAAATGGATAGAAGAAATGGATAGAAGAAAGAGCACAAAAATGGTAGCAAAAATGGAAGAAATAGAGGAGGAGAGGATAAAAGTGGAAGGAGTTTAAATTGGAAAAAAAGAACATTTAAAATGAGGAAAGAGGAAGAAAAATAGAAGTGTACATGAAGATATTATGAAAGAAAGGATCATTAAAATATAAAGGAATGAACGACAGAGAGACAACAGAAACATAAGAAAAGATCAAAGCATCCATCTCAGAAATACAGAACAAATATTTTTCTTTTTCTCTCTCTCTCTCTGCGTGTGTGTGTGTGTGTGTGTGTGTGTGTGTGTGTGTGTGTGTGTGCATTTCAGGCATATTCAGTGCAATTACTTAGTTCATATGCGAGATAATGATAAGAAAAGTATTTCCTTTCTAAATAATTCATTAAGTTTATGTGATTGTGTGTGTGTGTTTGTGTGCTGGATCATCTCAATGGAATGTCTTACTGCTGTAAATCCACGGGGTTTCTCATCTCACACACACACACACACACACACACACACACACACACACACACACACACACACACACACATTATGTTCATTATGTTCAGAGTGTTGTCTTTCAGCAGAGAGGTGTGTGTGCGTGCGTGTGTGCGTATGTGCGTGTGTGTGTGTGTGTGTGTAGTTTTAGTTTTACATGGTGACATTTATTTTATGAAGAAGTGGATTAGTTTCATTGATCATGTCTTGGCTCGAACTCAAACTCGAGTTAAAATCTAAAATGCTTTGAAACGGCTCCATGAATTAATTTCATTCTTCTGTACTGCATTTCAAAAAAAAGAATAATAAAAAAAACCTTATTCCTTCATCTTCACAGAGCAGATGGAGGGATGAACACGCAAGAGGCCTGGAGAGAGTCATTCATCGCACCAAACGTTCAGGTAAAAAAAAAAAAGAAAACCTTTTGTGTGTGTTGGTATTCATGAAATGTAGAGCTCATATTAAGTGTGCATGTGTGAGTGTGTATACGTGTGTGTATATATAAAGCCTGCGAGAATGCCAGCATTTTCACTTTGATGTGGTTTCGAGTTCAAAACGAGATGCATTTCCTTCATTTGATCAGACTACCTCTCACTCTCCTTCTCCCCCTCGTTCATTCCTTCCATCTTACTCATTATTGGGCTATGCTGTGCGCACCAGTAGTTTATATGTGAAATCCCTCTCCTTTTTTCCACTCTAGTAGCTTCTAACAAACCGATATTGCGCCCCTCTTTTCTCTCTCTCTCTCTCCCATTCCTCTCATTGGCCGGCTGTAGCTTTGGTTACCTACTCCTCTTTCCACTGCCGTGATTGGCTCCAGTTGGCAGCAGTTTGATTGGCAGGTGGTTTTGGCTTTGATTACGACTCTGCACTCACTGGCTCTGATCAGGAGCTCTACTGTTTCAGCTTTTTGCACCTGTGTGTGTCGTGTGCCAAAGCAAATACCGATACAACACAGATAACGCGCACGCAGACTACACACACATGCCAACGCAAATGACGCTGGAGCAAGTTCACTGATGAACAAGACATATGCGGTGTATGATATAATCCAGTTTGAAGTTAACAATCCAGATGTGCTAATTATGTGTGTGTACATGTGTGTGTGGATCAGGAAAGCATTATACAGTGAAGCACATGATACACTTTAGGCTCAAGCAAAATTGCATTGTTGTACCATTTACATTCCGTGACATGAATAATACAATTTTAAATATTAAAATGTAATGTAATTGATGCATTTTAGTCTCATTTTTCCTTTTACCTTTGTTGCGTTGCTTTGCAGTAGCTGTGATCTGACTGCAGAAAAGCGACTGCTGTGAATTCCTGAATCATGTTAATAGTGCATGGAGTTCATCAGAAATAAAATGATGTATCAGTTTAATGTCTGGATTGGCCGTGTCACATTGCACTGAACTACGTCACATCTGCTATAGAAGGAATCACTGATCACTGTGGGATCTGTTGTTTTTAGTGTCGTGTCATGCTTCTCTCTTCTAGTGTAGACAGTAGTTTGGTTTCCAGTATGGCATGAAGCGAATCCTTTCAAAGTTTGAAAAAAAGACTAAGGGATCTTTTTTGACGATCTAAGCGCAAAGTCTAAAGCGCATGGCGCAAAAGCATTAAGGGTCCAAATCCACCTTTGCTATTTTGAGGATGGTAAAATATGCTCTGTGCCCTGGCGCAACGTTGTGCCAACACAATCTCACGGCAATTCGTAACTTTTTGATTAAGTGGCTAATTCGCACAAATTCGTACGATCTAATTCGTACAATTTAGTACGAATTGCTCATCCCCCAATGAGGGTTTAGGGGTGGGGTTAGGTGCCCCGCCTCCTTTTTAAAATCGAATGATCTCGTACGAATTAGCCACTAAACTGACAAAACGAAAAATACTTACTTTTCTCGTGAGATCAGGCTGGTTGTGCTTATTCTCCTAATGAGTTATGGGTGTGTTTTGAGCATAATGTGCATTAAACCAATCAGAGTCTCATCTCCCATTCCTTTTCGTAGTCATTTTTGTCGCGCCATGGTGTATTCGCTATTTACATGGCGAACTTTGTAAGAGTAAAAACTGAACCCTTTACTAGTGAGAAAGCAGTTAAACAGACCATCTGCAGCATGTGGATAATAACGAGCCTCCTCTATTCGGCTTCTTTACTTTCTCTTTTTCACTTTTACTTTATTTTACTCCTTTGCTTTGGTGAATAAGGAAACAGTGTTGTGCGCACTCCACTGAAGACATCCATTCGCCTATATATTTAAGTTTGTTTGTTAAGCGCAAAGATTTGTTTCAAAACTATTTCTATATTCAGTTCTAATTTCCAGCAAATGAATAATAATGAAGTGTGATCAAAAAACTGAGTTATATCCAAACACACGTCCTATTCCGATGCCCCATGTGCTGATGTAGACATCTCCAAAACTCGACAGGTGGACAAATCTAAACTTGCTTTTATTAAAACAAATATGAATATGAATATGCATATAATAAATAATACTGCTTATAATAATAACATTATACAAATGCAAATTGTCATGAATAAACTGAAAAAAAGCCCTCTCCAGGACATGAAGAAAGCATAGAGGTAGTGGCTTTTATATTTATGTAACAAATATTTTACTTTAATTTACTTTTTTTTTTTCTTTTTTTTTTCATTTGTAAAGATATGTGTGTATTGCTGTACATCCTGTGTATATTAAGCAATGTGTAAGCATTTTGGACCTGTATAGGCGTCTAACTAACACGCTGTGCACTGGACTTTCAGCTGGTCAATTGCGTAGTCTATTTCAGTTCTTCAAAATAGCATGCGCCAACAATTCGCCTTAACACACCTCTATTTTAGACCAGCACACCCATGAGTAAACATAGACATCACCTATATGCTATAAGATTGCAGGTTAACTATGTCTGCATACACAAAATATATATTTGATTATAACTAAAAACAGGATAAAAATTGCTATACAAATAAACTTGAATTGAATTGAATTAGCCTAGATTACATAACTTGCATGTATTTTTATCCTTATTTCCCATAATATGATCAGTTGTTTTGTAGATAGTCATATTTAAATAGTCATTAACAAGAGGGCTTAACATCAAGCTCTGTGCTTCTCCACAATGTCATCTGTAGCTTTAAATTGTGCAAGCCATTTATATTTTAATGGATTCTCACTGCTTTCACTGTTTTATTGTTTAGCTGAGAAAAAAAAAAAAACATTCTGAAAGTGTTCCCAGTGATACTGTTTCTCTACATCTTTATGGTTGTGTTCTGAACTCTGCAGTGGTTTTAAATTCACAACGGCTGCCATAATCAGTTTAGTGCTATAAGTTAAGGCTACTGGTGCCTATACAGTCATGAATTTCATTCTAATTTGCTCTTTTAATTGCTTGATTCTTGATTGCAGTCTTAATCTCAATAAATTCTTCAATAGATTCAATTTAAATACTGTTTTATATTTTAATAGCATTCAAATTAAATCTAATATATTTTAAATATTTCTAAAAAAAAATGAACAATGAATACATGTTTCTAAATGGTAATTAATGAAAATAAATAGTTTGACTAATCATCGTCATAGCCATACACACGTTACAGCAGAACCTATGTTTCTGTTTTAAATGCATACAGTAGTTAGTCTACCATTAGGCTTGTTTTATATTAGTGTGCATGCCTTTTTGTGCTACAACACACACTTTGAGTTGATGGAATGCATTCCCAAAAGTGGAATTCTAAAAATGTCATTATTTGTAATAAGGAAAATTCACAGCATTTTGTTCAAGCTACAATAACAACGCTGTGCATTTTCATTATTGTGATATAGCCCTTCAACAATTTTTGTCACGTCTGATTTGACTTATTTTATGAAAAATACTCCATTATTATTATCTGTCTTTAATCAAAGTTAGATTTTTAGTACCAGTGTCACAGTTACACTTTCTTTTCACTTTTTCTGTCCGAGTTCATAACCTACAAATGAGAATATAACCGCACTTACTGTAATTACACTGTTGCGAAAAAAGAATAGAAAGCCTTAGGGCGGCTTGTATTGTTTTACCACCATAAATTGTCGTGAGCAGCCCCATCGCAGCGCTAGACAGTTGTTCTATATTACCTTGTGGTAATGCGAGCGCGTGTGAACGGTCAAATCCTTCTTGGCCAAAATGCCCGTTCTGGCAAGTTATCAATGTGAACACAAAAGGCAATTATTGTGTTTCAGGGTTTACTGAGAATAGCACACTTGGCTTTACTCTTAGATGTAATCTAAGCACATTTACATGTATTAATAAGTGAACTAAAACGCTGTTCAGTCTTCAACTAGATGCACTGTGCCTTTAATAATCTTAGTATATTTGACAGCAGTGCATGGATGTTAATAAATCCATAACTTACTGTATTAAAGATGTATAGGATTTTCATGCAGCTCTTATGCGTGTGCTGGAGAATACAGACCTCACTCAACGCTGTTTTGAACATGTTTTTGAACAGTGTGCGCACACAATATAACTCATATTTTACGTGATTTTTATGACTTGGTTCTAATTCTGTTAAACTACATTTCCATGAAATGTTGACAACCCGTTTTAATTGATTAGATTCTAGTATGAAATCAAAGCATTTAGTATTGATGCTCGAGTTGCTCCATCTACTGCCAAATAGTGTGTGAGCGCCTGTGTGTAATTCAATAAGGAAGCCCTTTCTAATCCATCGTTGTGATCAAAAAGTCATGGCGTCTCCTTCCCAGTTCACAGATTCAAGGGTCAAAACACTTGCACATGGACATAGACAAACTCACTCCCTTTGTGGCCTCATAAACATGCACTTTGTGAATGTACAGCTGGTGTTCGGTGTGTTTGTGTGTGCAGCTGCATGTTTGGTGTGAAATATGGTTCCAATATTGTCTGTCTTTGATGCTAATTTGTTCCATTCATTAAAGACTTTTAACACTCGTTCGTTTTTTTCTCCTATTTAAAACAAACACAGACAAACCCACCGTCGAGGAGCCCTCCCTATGAATTCTTTGTATACAATCACGCGCGCACACATGCACACCAGTTTTGTGGATTTCTATTTCAGCAGGAAAACTCTTAAAACTGCGCTCATCTGATTAAATAAAGCATTACTGTGATTTCTGTATGATTTGTGATCATTTAGAAAAATACTCATGAAAGAATCATACATCTGCACTTAAATGTCTTAAATGTAGTCATTGTCCTATTGCTTTTCTTGTGTGATCTCTCTCTGAGGCTCACCGTCCGTCACCACCAGAGGGAGTTCATACACTGGCAAATCACTGCTGTAAATTTACAGGATCAAATATCTCACAAAACCAGTGATTACTAATATATATGGTGATATTCAAATTATGTTTAGCAAATTCATTTTGATTGGCTGGCTATATTCATACATTGTTTCCACACAACTGTTGCATTTTTGCATAATAGGTCCCCTTTAAATAATTGATTTGGGGTATATTGTGGTCAATTTATGCAGTATTCATTCATTTTCCTTGGGCTTAGTCCCTTTTATTCATCAGGGGTCGCCACAGCGGAATGAACCGCCAACTTATCCAGCATATGTTTTACGCAGCGGATGCCCTTCCAGCTGCAACCCAGTACTAGGAAACACCCATACACTCTCACATTCGCATACATACACTGCAGCCAATTTAGTTTATTCAGTTCACCTCTAGCGCATGTGTTTTGGACTGTTGGGGACCAGAGAACCCTGAGGAAACCCACATGAACACGGGGAAAACATGCAAATTCCACACATAAATGACAACTGGTCCAGTTGAGACACGAACCAGAGACCTTCTTGCTGTGAGGCGACAGTATTAACTACTGAGCCACCGCGCCATCTTTAGACAGTGTGTATGTGTGTGTATATATATATATATATATATATATATATATATATATATATATATATATATATATATATATATATATATATATATATATATACATACACATTTTTTTTCATTTATATATATATATATATATATATATATATATATATATATATATATTATATATATATATATATATATATATATATATATATATATATATATACACATACACTTTTTTTTTTTTAAACATTCCTTAGAGCTCAATAATTTGTTGTTGGCCATAATGTCTACACTACAGTGGTATGATATTTGCAGACTACAATATTATCGACATTCATATTTGAAGAATGTGCAAGCTGACCATCATGATGATGTCACTAACTATGCAACAAAAAACAACATTCTTAAAGCATTCACTGCATGATGAAGCCTTTTAGAAAGGCACTGTAATTCCAGTGTTTAGTAATACAACAAGTGCTTTTTCCCAAACTTCAATTGTAAACATGATTAAAAAAATAATAATTTTCTTTTCTTTTCATACATTTTAACAAACAAGTTAATATTGAGTTTCATTTTAGAAACCATATTTACAATTTTTTTGTCAGTTGAGTCAGTAATCAACTCATAAAGACTATCACTTCATTTATAAATGACTTTGCCATTTTTATCAGATCATTTCAAGTGACTGATTTAGGGAATCGCTCCTTGAAACAGCCTTGCCACCACTTACATGCAGTTTAGTGTATTTAGTGTAAAACTCTGGCTTAAACTAGGCAATGTATCTTCAGGTTTATTGTCAGTTCTGATAAATGTATGCATTATAAATGTATAAATGTATATTAGTCCCTTTATTCATCAGGGGTCGCCACAGCGGAATGACCCATCAACATATCCAGCGTTTGTTTTAAACAGTGGATGCCCTTCCAGCTGCAACCCAGTACTGGGAAACACCCATACACTATAGCGCTTGTCTTTAGACTGTGGGGGAAACCAGCCCAGCAGGCATAGGACGTCAACATGACGTCAGATTGACATTGTACCCCGTCATGGGGTTGTTGCATTTTGTTTGGAAATGAAAATTGGGTTGACATCAATACCCAAACGTCAGTTTGACTTCAATGTCCAGCGTCCAACCCAAAATCAACCAAATATCAACGTCTAAAGATGTTACAGCTTGACATTTTGTGAACGTTACCACAATGATGTCTACAAGACATTGGACTTTGGTTACCATATCTGACGAATAAATGTCAGTATTTGTCTTTAACATGACGTTGGTTTAAGATGTTGGCTCGACGTTGGATTGTGGTTATTTTCAACACAACTTAAAATCAACCAAATATCAACGTCATTTGACATCGTTATTGGACATCAAAACAACGTTGTCCTTAGACGCTGGCTAGACATTGATTTTTGGTCACCTGACGTCACCTAACCGACCTAAATCTAACCTAATATTAACGTCTTATGATGTTGTGTGCCTGCTGAGAGAGCACCCGGAGGAAACCCACATGAACACAGGGAGAACATGCAAACTCCACACAAAAATTCCAACTGACCCAGTCGGGACTCAAACCAGTGACCTTCTTGCTGTGAGACAACAGTGCTAACCACTGAGCCCAAAACACTATAGGAAAACTGTAAAAATATTCATTCATTCCTTCATTTTCTTTTCGGTTTAGTCCCTTTATTAATCTGGGGTCGCCACAGCGGAATGAACCTCCAACTTATCCAGCATGTTTTTTTTTGCAGCAGACGCCCTTCCAGCTGCAACCTGTAAAAATACACACAAATATACAAATAAATAAAAAAATTTTGAGAAGAATCAAGAGAAAAATACAAGATACAACAAAACTGTTTACAAATAAGGGTAAATAGTCCTATAGTTTAAGCCCTACTGAGACTTTTCATCAAGCTGTTAACATGACAGAGCTCAAGGATCAGTTATTATAGATAAACAAGCAGAAGAGGTATATGCCGTATGTGCTGTCATGAGTAAGAAGCTGTTTGATGTTGAGATGTCAAATTTGTCAATATTGCACGCCATTAGTCTGTGCTTTTGTTTTTCTTTGAAATTCACAAGAGTGTTAAAAATAGACTCAATTGAATCCCAAATCAAGATTTAATTGATCAGCTATGTTAAACCCTCCACTTTTCATGGCCAGGGAAAGCTCAGTGTTGGTTGCACCTGGCATTTGCAGCTGCTTGAACTGAATTGCAGCTGGCATGTGAAAAAGATGCAGGGTTTGTGTTGAAATAACTGTTCGCTGAGTTCACTCCTGATTGTTTTCTGAAGAAGACGGGGAGCTCTGCAGAGCGCCACTGAAGGCAGGTCAAGTTCTTTGCATGCTTATTCCGTGTGTCATGTTTGGTTTTGGTTGTTCGTGTTTGATTTCATATAAGTGCATATTGGTCTTTCTTTCAACTCTGGTTGATTTTCATGTAATGAGAAAAAAGAACGATTACAGGAAAAGATTAAAGGCAGCAAGTTGTTTGTCTCCAGTTTTGATATTCTGTGTTTTGAGAAAAAGAGATATCGCGTGCGAAGCCCACCAGACAACACAATGAAAGCGGCAGTCATTTACAAATGAGCTGAAGTAGTTTTATTATGAAAAAAAAGACCCCCGAATACTAGCCAACACAAACACAAGAGTGACCTCAGGCCTTAGGAACACAGATCCGTCTCCTGAGAGCTTATGTGTGTGTGTGAGTGTATGTGTGCTTGTTTTTATATCCCGGTGGGGACTTAAACCTGAAAGCACACATTCATGGGACCTTGTAGCACAGCGAGGACCTAAATTATTGGTAAATTTGGGTAGGAGAATAGAAAATACAGTCTGTACAGTATAAAAGTCATATCTATGTGAAGTCCCCTGTGTGTGTGGGTGTTTGGCCTAGACTTTAGCTATAAAAGTCTTTGTCTGACTTGTTCATCACCGATAAGCTTTGATTTGTTACACAAATACACATTTGCTTGTGTGTTTGATTAGTTGTATTATAGTTTGTTCATTCATAAATGTTATCAAGATTATAGATGCATACATGTGGATGGGAGAGTAGAATCCAATGCTGTTTTTAGTACTGAAATGTTTTGTGTCTGCGTGTGTGTGAGCATGTGTGTATTCGTAGACAGCAGCAGAAGCAATTGTCCTTCAAATTACACATGGGTTTGTTTTTCTGTGGTCATGTGAGCGTCATTATCAATTTAGCCACTTTGAAGCAAATAAACCATCTCTTGGAATAAATCATCCTCTTTTCTGGAATCTGAAACAGGATTTCAAGAGGAACATTCTGTTGCATGTGTGATTTGTGAATGTAAAATGATACATTTCCAACTGATTGTCTCTCTTCCTTCTGCTTCTTCCTCATCCAGAAACTAATGGAAAAAAGAAAGGCGAGCGAAAAAAAGGTAATTTCATCATCCTCTCTCTGTTATTTGAAAATTGAGTGGCAGTTTTAGGAGCTTTGTTTTGTTTCTCATCAGTTGTTTCTAAGTGCTTTCAATGTTTCAGCTTATGGGAGACTGATCTTGCTTTCCTTGCTCTCTCTCTTTTTATGTCTTTAGGCAAGAAAGGGCCCCCTGGTGCTCCTGGACCTCCGGGCCCACCTGGTCCACAAGGTCCACCTGGAATACCAGGGATCCCAGGAATTCCGGGCAGCAATGCCATGGGTCCCTCTGGCCCACCCGGCCCTCCTGGGCCACAAGGACCACCTGGACCACAAGGACCACCTGGACCTCAGGGACCTTCAGGTTAAGACTCTACAGACAGTCATGGCGAGATCTTAACATCTAAAATAAAGCAGCAAAGCTAAATCTGTTTAAAAGATGGGGCTGCATTACAGTCCATAGGAATTCATTGTTTAAAATTAATCAACATAATTGTTTATTTTTTGCCATTTATAATGACAGGACAGAAGCTAAAAAGATTGGGAAAGGTCTGTGAGCTAGGACTCACGAAGCACAGTGTCGGCACACTACCCACTAGGCTATTAGTGCCAACTTTTTAGTATTTTTCTATGTGTTATTTTGTAGTTTTGATACTAAGATGCATTTCACTAGTTTTGTTCTAGTTTTGATATTGCAGAATCCTCTTAACAATAAAATAAATATAGATTAAGTAAGAGATAATGTACATCCTGCTGGTTTGTTTGCAGAATAAAACCTGACCGGCTTATCAACAGCCCAGCGCAAGTTGAAACATATTACTTGACAGAACATTTAGATACAAGATATTGATCAGAGCTGTAATCATTTACTTGCCATTTAATTAACTATAAAGCTTGCAGAAAGAAAATATGGTGTTAACAAATGGCAAACAAAAGTTATATATAGTATCTGATTGAGCCTGTTTAATTGGTTAAGTCATCAGGGGAAAAAACATTCATATTGACCAATCGGAATGAAGTTTTCCAGAGAGCCTTGTAATACTCCTTGTTAGAACAACAATTGTTTTTCCATTCAAGAACAAAATGCACAGATCCAATATAATGATAGACATGCCAGTTCAAGTTGGGCTTTATTGTCATTCCTCTACATACGTGGACATACAATGGAATGAAAAGTTTCGTCTTGCAGGACCACAAAGCTACATAAATAAACATAATCATAAATTTGGACACAACACTGGACGTATTTTAATCCTATAAATATCGAACATATCGAAGTGGTTATCTCATTTTGCTAAGTACTAACTATATATATTCTGTGAATACACACAATCTAAGACAGATGAAACAAGTGCTTTTAGATAAGACAGAACATCAAACATTGTGCAAAAGAAGTATTTTAAGGTTGAAGCAGTGCAACATGATTAGCGGTATATTCATAGGTATACATTGTTTTCCTTGTGCCTTTTCATTCAAAGCTGTTCACTCAAGACTTGCCAACCAAGATGGTAAAGTGTCATATTCACTTCTCCATTTAAGAGAAAGAAGACATCAAATCAATAAAACTCTAATTGGGTTGTTTTTGTACTGTGTTTGCTAAAAATTAGACATCTTGTATTTCTTGCATTCATAACTTCTCACATTTGGTTTAAAATAGCCCGAACGTTCACACATTTGCACATTAAAGCACATGGAAATGATAAACCTGTGCTCTGAAACAGCCGTGTGAAATCCATCACTTGTCCTGAATGTCTTTCACTTTGGTCATCAGTCTTTATTGCTGAGCTCTGCTAGTTGTAAAGATGTGTGGTAGGCTTCACTCCTGCTGTGAACAGATAATACACAAATCAGCTCTGACATTATAGGATTCAAACTTTATCGCAATAATTTGTCACTTAATAGATACTAAGCCAACTCTTTTCTATTCCCCATGTGTTAACAGGCGGTGAGAAAGCCAAACACAGAGAGGCACAGGTATGTGTTCATCTCCACTGACACACTGCGCATGACTCCATGTAAAAGATATTTGGAAGTGGTTTAAAATGTGCATTTTTATTTGATGTACGACGTAATCTCAACCAAAACATGAAGAGAGGGTGGGACATAGTGTAGCTCCTCCCCTTTTTAAAAACAGCCAATAGTGTTTTGCTTTATCACTGCTCTGCCAGTGAGAGTGATTGAGCTCATAAAATGAAAAGCAAATGAGAAGCCTCTTGAAGGGGTCGGGGCATGTCAGATACTAGAGAGCATTTGATTGGTTATGATGTGATGAGAAACTTGTATTTGCCGTGAATAAAACCGTTGATCCATTAAGGCGGAAGTGACAAACTACAAGCTTTGCATGTTGATATCAGTTTTATATCATGGTATCCGCTGGGTCCTAAAATATCTTAAATTTCAAAAACTCAATTTTAGGCCTTAAAGTCTTAAACTCACTGAAATATTGTAGGTCTTAAATCATTTTAAACAGGTCTTAATGTTCCTTTGTTTATGAAAAGCTACCCAATTGATCCACAACACATCTCAATACAACTTTTGGCAAAACTACTCGTATCTAATATTATAACCGTAGTCCGTTGTTCGAACATTTCGTTTTTAACGTTTTTTTTAAAGTTATGTTGAACAAAAATGTATGTATACATCTAAGATCTGCTTGTTTTGACACATCATTTAAATTATGGGGCTAAGAAATGACTAATTGAATTTTATTTTCTGCTGGGCTATTAACAAATCCTTAGCGTCTTGCCTTATATAAGTCTTAAATTTATTCCTTTATGGCCTTAAAGTCTTAAACTTTTTATATATTAAACACTTTATATCTTCTAAATGTGAACTTTGTCACTGTTTTGGTGTACACTAGCTTATAGATATCCTTAAAACAATTAATACTGATATTGAGATCTAAAAAACCTTATTTTAATTTCATGGGACCTTTAAGCACATTTTCATCATGTTTGTCAGTCTGTGCTTACAGATATATTTTAAAATGTGTTTCATGTTTCTGCAGCCAGCTGTGGTGCATCTTCAAGGTCAAGAAACCACTATCCAAGTGAAAGAAGGTAAGAGTTAAATAATGATCCCTCTCATAAATTAATGCTGTTTTGTTTTTGTTTTGTCTTCTTTGTATGAAGGGCTCAACTGTTAGGATGGTCCACTGGCCATAATACGTGTTCTTTGTTAGAAAATAATATTCATGGAAATAAATTATAGTACCAGTTAGAAATTTCGAATCAGTAAGATTTTTTAAAAGTGATATATGTGAGCCTGTATCACAAACTTCTTATGTTGCACATGTACATTTTTGGCAAAAGCCAATTGTGTGGGTCAAAAATATCGATTTTCATTTCATGCCAGAAGTCATTACAATATTAAGTAAAGATCGTGTTCTGTGAAGATATTTTGTAAATTTACTACTTCCTCTTATGTATCAAAAAATGTCATTTGTGATTGGTCATAATTCACACTGCTAATAACATCATAATTGGGGCAATTTTTAAGGGAATTTTCTAAAAAAAGAAATTGTTGATTTTTCAAATTCATGTGGTTCCAGATTTTTTAATAGTTGTATCCCGGCCAAATATTATTCCATCTTAACAAACCATACATCAATGTAAAGGTTATTTATTTAACAGGGTGTCTTCGGGGTCTTAAAATATCTTACATTTCAAAAACAACATTTTAGGCCTTAAAGTCTTAAATTTGCTGGAATGTTGTGTTGTAAGTCTTAAATCATTTTAAACGGGTCTTAATTTTTCTCTGTATATGTAAAGTTACCTAATCTTATCGGGCCAACACACATCCAATCATCATCAATCCATTTTAATAAAACCTTTAACAATTATCTTCCTTCCAATAACATTTGTTTATAATGGTTTTAAATGTTTTAACTAGGCCATTAGAAAAGAAATCCTTAGTGTTTAACCCTTTGTAAATCAGAAATGTCATTCATAATGGTCTTAAAACGGTCTTTAATAGTCTTAGATTGGACTTGATGAAACCTGCAGAAACCCTGTATTAAGCTTTTTGTGTGATTGGACCAGGTTCACATATTAAATTTGAATGAATTAAAGACTAATACTTAAGAACGTTCTGCTCACATAAAAATCACAAACAGAAACTCGTCAGTTTCCACTGATAATGGATCATTTATTCTATTGATAATAACATCAGATGTTTTATAAACACCAAATCTTCATATTGAATGATTCCTGATAGATTGTGTGACTCCAATGACTGAAGTAAGGATGTTTTGAATCACAGCAATAAAAACTTAAAATATATTAGCATAAAAACTTTTAATATATGAAAAACATTTGAATCATTCAGAATATGACTGATTTTAATGTGTGTAAAAGTCAGTTTTCTTTTTTAAAAGTTTATTGATCAATGAAAAATTGAATGTTTTTTCAATGAAAATATCAAGTATACAAAAAGCTGTCAGCAGTTGAGCCCTGGTGTGTGTATGTGTCGCTGCAGTCACAACAGATGATTGAGTATTTACTGGTGTCTGTCTGTGAGATTTGTCAGAAGGTGTGCTGAAGAATTGGAGGATGATCTCGATCCACCAGAGAGTGTTTAAAATGCACTCGCGCTCCGGAGAGCTGGAGGTCCTGCTGGACGGAACATACTTTATATATAGTCAGGTAGAAGTGAGTACAGTCCCTGGACTCTACTGCTTAAACACACACACATACACATATACTGTACAGCATGCGTTTCACAAAAACACTCCAGCAACATTAAAAGCCCCAATGTGCTTTGTCTGTGTGTGTGTGTTTGCACCAGGTATATTACCTGAATTTCACCGACATCGCCAGTTACGAGGTGATGGTGGACAAGACTCCGTTCTTACGCTGCACGAGAAGCATCGAAACCGGCCAGCGCAAGTTTAACACCTGCTACACAGCCGGAGTGTGTTTGTTACGAGCCCGTCAGAGAATTTCCATCCGCATGGTGTACGAGGACACCTCCATCTCTATGAGCAACCACACCACCTTCCTGGGCAGCATCCGGCTGGGGGACGCCCCATCTGCAGGACACACCTGATACCAGACCTGAACACACACAGATCAGTACCCAAAACACTCGAAACACCCTCTGTCAGCCCTTACACACCAAAGCAGACTTTAAAAAATCAACTAGAAAACTCTGGTTTATATGACTAGATGAGCTGAGAGACTATGTGTGTGTGTCAAACAGACTCAAACAAACACACATGTGCGCATGGAGGAAGTGAAGCTGCAGTGTTTTCAGGGACTGGAGCAAACGGAGGTGTTTCTTTTTTCCAGTGAGAAACTCTATTGTGTTTCTATGCAGCGGACACTCGATCATTACATACTAGTCTATTCTAAATAAGCACTGATAATGGCATTGTATTTAAAGCAGAATATCTATGTTCAGTTATCTCTGATCTTTTACACACAGTCAAGGAGGTACAGTACCTGTTTTTAAGATGAAGTCACAGCATTCGGGACAGGATAGTGATGTTCAGCTTGATTTGCTCATTTGGATTGGTTCTTTTACGCGTTATCTCTGCAGATGTTCAGGCACTGAATTTGATGGTTCCTTCATAATGCTTTTTAGTATCCCTTATCAGTTGGAATAGGAATTACCCTACATCTCCTGTAGGGGACAGCAGCGCTCCTTTATAGTAGATAAAGGTAGCACTAAAAGAGTTAGACTAGAAGTGTTTGGAATAAAATACTGTTCTGCAGCATAATATATACAGTGCTCAGCATAATTGAGTACACCCCATTTTGAAAATCAATATTTTTTATCAATTTCTCAGTGAATATAGGCAATATATTTTGGTGCATTTAAACAAAACAAATTTATCAAACATATATTTATTAAAATAATATTTTAGTCACCAACATATTTACAAATTGAAAGATAATACAATTAAAGTCAAGAAAAATATTGCACAAACAAATACAACCTGCAAAATTTCAACTAAATTTAAAAAAGTTTTTGTTTCTCTTGATTTTTCCTCTTTTTAAATTTGTATCTAATATTTTTCTATAACATAATTTTGGCTGTACTAGTTTTGGACCATTATCATAAGTTATTTTGTTAGAATTTAAACGAGAGATTTGTGAGGGGTGTAATTATATATGCTGAGCACTATATATATAGGGTGTATATAAACCTTCTGTGAAGTTTTAATTCTTTTTCAAATAATTCACAAGTATTGTTTAACAGAGCAAAGACATTTTAAGTCTTCTAAAGTAAATAGTAAGTTCTCGCTGAGAGAAACTTCTAAAGTGAATATTATTAGCACCCTTAAGAATTGTATTTTGATTTTTTTCGATTAGCTACAGAACAAACCTCTGTTGTCCAGTGACTTGCCTACACTGTAAAACACAACAGTCAACTTGATCAAATGAAATGAGTGTAGATAACTCAAAATTGACTGAAAGTTAATTCTACTCATTTGAAAAGAGTTTTGAACTCAGTGTTGAAGGTAATGAGTTAATTCAATAGCTCATTACTTCAACTTAAACGGAGTAAGTTCACAGTACTTATATAGATTTGTTTTTTAAATGGTTTGTAGCAATCGGTTTGCTCTAACTATTAGGTTTTACAGTACCAATTTGGTTTGAGTTCTCTTCATTTATTGGGTTTTACTGTGCTCAAATTGCTTCGTTTACTCAAATGGATTAAGTTCACAGTACTCATTAGGATTAGTTTTTTAATTGTTTGTTGCAGTCGGTTTCCTCAAATGGTTTGAGTTACCTTAAATTTTTGGCTTTTACAGTGTAGTTAACCTAGTTTAGCCTAGAAATTGCACTGTAAGCTGAATACCAGTATCTTGCAAAATAACTAATAAATGATTGTACTATCATCATGGCAAAGACAAAAGATATTTAAACTATTATGTTTAGAAAAATATATTTCTGTTTAAAAGCAGTTGTAAAATATTTGGAAAAGGATTAATAGTTTCACAGGAGTGCTAATCATTTTGTTTTTTTGTTTTGAGTACACCCCCTTTGAAAATGATTAATTTGATCCATTTCTCAGTGAATATTGATCAAATATTTTGGTGCATTTAAAGAAAAACTTTATTAAACAGTTAAATTCTTTAAAATGAGAGTGTTCTCTTTAGGATCTTTAGGAATAGAAAGGCATTACATTTAAATTTGTGCAGCAGCCAGCATAAACTAGCAGCCTACACTCTACTTTCAGAATCTTGCTTGAAAATTAAATGTTCCAACAAATTAATTTTAAGGTGCAATAATTAGTATAGACTGTGTTAGAAAACATGAAAAAAACATTGTGATTTACCTAAAGTATCAAAGAGGACTTACTAAATATTAGATTTAGTTCAATTTGTTGAATGGCGTAATCATTTTTCTAACAACAAATTTAAAGATGCACCCACAGTCATCTTAATGAATATAAATGTTACAAATGCCACAAATAGGTAATCATTTGGATAGGGTTGTACTCGGGTATGCAGGGCTTATATTTAAATAAATCTCCACTTCAAAATAGTCCACTATAACAACTGAGATATCTTACTGAACTGAGCTGAAATGTGTAGTGCATTAATCTGTCCAGTCTGACAGTGTTCAGGATATACATCACAGTAAACAGCCTGTACAGTCCTCAGCATGAGTACACCCCTACAAATCTCTCATTTAAATGTATATTTTCTATAGGAAGCTTTACAATATTATATTTGTGCATATACATTAGTATAGTCAGTACTGAACCAAATCTGGAGCTAATCTAACAAAATAACTTACGATAACAGTCCTAAAATCAGTAGCCAAAATGTATATATTAGGGGAAAATATTTTTGTTTTTTTAAGAGCAAAAATCAAGAAAAACTAAATGTATAAAACGTTAAAATTTTGCCGTTTATAATTATTTTTCAATATTTTGCATTAATTTAAAAATATTATATTTTAATTTCTAAATATGTTTGATGACTAAAATATTATTAGAATAAATGTATCTGTTTAATAAATCTGTTTTGTTTCAATGCACTAAAATACATTGCCTATATTCACAGAGAAATGGATACAAATATTGATTTTCAAAATGGGCTGTACTCCGTTATGCTGAGCACTGTATTCCGTTCTGAACATTTGCGTCTGTTTGCCTCTGATAGCCCTTCAGATTCTTCATCTGACTTGACTGACAGCTCAGGATCCTGGATCTCAGAGAAAGACTGAATTATACCAGTGTAGTTTAGTTAATAGGAATCAGATCCCAGATCCTCACAGTGAGAACAAACTGCTTTATTGTGTGTTCAAAGGTCTCGGAATAAAAGGAGCCATGGGAATTATCGGGAACTTTCTGAGGAGAGTTGCTAATCTGCCCTCAGGTTTCCTCTGCGTCTTCCACATGGAAAAAACTAAACTGCAGACTCTGAATGTGTTCTCATAGTCCATTTCTTCCCTTCAATAACACATCCAATAGACAGATTGTTTAAGTTTTTGGTTCTGGTGTGTGTTTTGTTTTTTTAGATACGAGTGTGTTTGTAGGTAAGTGATTTTATACTGTATGTAGTCCTGTTTTACTGAAGATAATGTATATTTGTAAACTACACAGGGACTGTATATATGTACATAAGATATTTTGCTCCTTTTTGTAAATTTTTTACGTCCTATTAAATTGTTTTTGAAAGCTTGTTTTTTTTTAAAGCCTGCTTTAATTGTACATGTTGAAGGAGAACGCGTGTATGGCAAGCGGTTTTGACATTTAATTAATAACCCGTACTAGTATCTATCTTTATGTTACTAGTACAGTAGTCCCTCATTGTTCGCAGGAGATATGTTCTAAAAACAACCCACAGTAGGTGAAATCCATGTAGTCAGCTTTATTTTTACAATTATTATAGTTGTTTTAAGGCTGTAAACCCCCTTACTACATACTTTATACACTTTTCTCAGACAGGCATTAATATTTTTACACTGTTCTCTATCGTTTAAACACTCCTTAAGTTCAAACCTTCATAGAAAAATAAGTTCACTATTATAGAATGAAACCAAAGATCAAAACCATTTGATCTTCATTATTTATTCAATACAGCAGCGTAACTTCTACCTTCCTCTAGCATGTCCAGAAGTAAAAAATTTTTGGCGAGGATTAGCATCTTCCTCTGCCTTTTGGGTGCTACCTCAGATGCCTTTGACGGTGCAGAATGTTTCATCAACATTGTGGGGAGAAAAGATACAGTACAGCACTTCAGAGTCACACTGTTAGAGATTGATTGACAATGGTCGACAGCCTGTCAGGACGCAGAACACAATACGCTGTAGAAAAACATCTGCGAGGCCGCGAAATGTGAACCGCGTTATAGCGAGGGACCACTGTACTTATTTTTTAGATACTAGTATCTTTTACATAAAGTACTAGTGCTTATTCATTAGATACTAGTGCCTATTCTTTAGATACTAGTGATTATTTTAAATATTTAGTGCTTACTCATTCATTAGATACCATTACCTATAGAAACTGTTATTAGTAACAACAGAATAGTAACTAGTCACTATTAAAGTAAGATCTAGTATCTAATGAATAAGTAACTAGTACTTATTCATTAGATACTAGATCTTACTTTTAAATCTATTTAATAGGAACTAGTATCTAATAAATGAGTATTAGTAATAAAAAGAACTAGTGTCTAATGAGTAAGCACTAATATATATTTAAAAAGCACTACATCTGAAGAATAAGCACTAGTATCTAAAGAATAAGTACTAGTACTTAATGGAAAAGATACTAGTATCTAAAAAAATAAGTGCTAGTAACATGAAAATAGATACTAGTACCGGTTAATTACATTTCAAAACGGCTTGCCATAACAATGACTCGAACTGCAGTTTAGGCCTAGTTGGTTTGCAGTGCCCCCTAGTGTCTATTCTCAGATGTTTAATTAAAGGGACAGTCAAAAAAGAAAATGTCTTCACCACTTACTCACACTCAAATGGTTCTAAACGTTTATATATTTATTTCATCTGTTGAACACAAAAGAAGATATTTGAAAACCAGCAGCGATTGACATCCATATAAAAATGACAAATTCAAAGATGATGTTAATGGCTGCGGCATTCCAACATTCTTCAAAATATCTTCTTTTGTGTTTGCCAGATAAAAGAAACCCAAACAGATTTGGAACAAGTGGAGGATGAGTAAATAATGACAGATTTTTCATTTTTGTGTGAACTACCCCTTTGTACCCTGATTTAGTTCAAGGCTCGAGCAGGTACTTATTAATATGAGTAGTTCATAACTGCTAAAAAAAGTTTTATCTACACATGTAGTGTGTAGTAGGCTAAGGGGGAAGGTCAAGCATTCAAAATTTATGTTAATAAAATGTTAACTTGTTTTTTGTAGGCATAGTGGTATTTGTAGTTAAACTGCTCCTAAATAGCAAGCAATATGAAAAAAACATAATTGCTACACTTTTGCTGTTATAAATACATGAATAATTTTCATAAGTTCCCACCAACTTCACTGCCATTCATAAATCATCACTTGTGGCCTTAAATAAATTACATTTGAAATATGTTTTATCTGTGTTGTTAAATAAAATATATAGTTGTTTGATATTTCAGGGTGAAGAAAATATACAGTTGATGTCAGTATTATTAGCCCACATTTGATTATTATTATTATTTTTTATATTTCCCAAATGATGTTTAACAGAGCAAGAAAATTTTCACAGTATGTCTGATAATATTTTTTCTTCTAGATAAAGTCTCGTTTGTTTTATTTCAGCTAAAATAAAAGAAGTTTTTACTTTTTTAAAAAACATTTTAAGGTCAATATTACTAACCTCTTTAAGCTATATATTTTTCGATAGTCTACAGAACAAACCATCATTATACAATATTGTGCCTAATTACCCTAACCTGCCTAGTTAAATTAATTAACCTAGTTGAGCCTTTAAATGTCACTTTAAGCTGTATAGAAGTGCCTTGACAAAATATCTAGTCAAATATTATTTACTGTCATCATGGCAAAGATGAAATCAAACAGTTATTAGAAATGAGTTATTAAAACTATTATGTTTAGTGTTGAAAAAAATCTTCTCTTTGTTAAACAGAAATTGGGGGAAAAAATAAAGAAGGGGGCTAATAATTCAGGGGGGCTAATAATTCTGACTTCAACTGTATGTATATATATATATGTGTGTATGGTGTTGGGGAGTTTTAAGTTTTAAGTTACTTCCCAAAAAAGTAACTAGTTGCATTACTTTTTATGGTAAGTAATGTGTTGCGTTACTTTTGAGTTACCTTTGCTCTTTCAGAACTTGCAGGGTTTCTTCTTTTTTTATAGAGGAGCTCTGCAATTAACAACACACTGTAAAACCTTTATTTCCCTTTTAAAAAACACATACAAATGAATGTAGCTTAATGTTATCTTTGGAGAACTTCCTGAGCCCAGAGCTATACATGCCATTTTTACAGATCAATGAAAGTTTAAAGCTGTGCGTTAGCTACTTTTGTACTCTTTGTCTTATTAAAAAGTAAAATCATCTTTTCCTTTTGTTCCATGTGTTCAAAATAATGTAAATATTTCCATCAAGTCATGTTATTACATAACTCGTGTTACTATATATATATATATATATATATATATATATATATATATATATATATATATATATATATATATATATATATATATATATATATATATATATATATATATGTGTGTGTGTATGTGTATATATAGTATATATATATATATTTTTTTTTTCTTTTATATATACATTTTTTTTTCTATAAACACAATTTTTATATATATATTTTTTTTTTAAACATATTTTCAAAAATTGTGTTTATAGAAAATATATTGACTGAAAACATTTTTTTATTATTTTTCTCAATATTTTATGTTTTGTAATGTATTTGAAAATAAATGAATATGTGATTTGTTTTTGTTTTTTACTATATTGGATCAGATACATGAGTATTGTGATTTCAGTAGCTGCCCAAATCATTGTGTTTGTTCATCAGATCAATGTAAATTCTTGTTTATTAAGACTCAGTTTCACTAAACATATCATCTGATTGCTCTTGTACAGTGTAGAAAACCAAAATGTCCAATGTGTATTCAGTGTTGAGTGGTCTGCAGGGTGACATAATGGTTAATAACACCTTACAATGTCATTCTTTCACAAACATGAAGGTTTCGTCACCTCTGTTTCCACATTCCTGTCTTACGGTCTGCATTGAACGCACACAAATGCAAAAGACAGGATACACACTAGGTGCTAAGCCTTTGTCTAAAATCTCAGGACAATTAAGTCAAAGAGCATGAAACAGAAAGCAAAGGGCTCGTCCTTAAAGGCCCCTGGTGGCTTCAAACAGGTAAACTCAACAGTTTCATCCTGCATCTCTCACCTCAATCTGCGGCTGCTCTCATTGCTCAGGACAAAAGAGAAAAAAGTTACAGGTTTTTTTTCTGTGTATTGATTTTGACCACTGATCGATACGCAGAATAAGGCGGGTGGGGGTTTCACTGACATAGAAGAACTTTTCTGGATTCCCCAAAGAACATTTTAGAGAAATGTTCTTCTAAGGTTCAACCTTTTTAACCAAAAAACGTTTTCATAGTGTAAAGAAAAACACTTAAAATAACCCCTTTTTCCACTGTAAAGAAAAGTTTGAGGAAAGAAAGGTTAAAGGTTCTTCATACCATCAATGTCAATAAAGAAACTTGATTTTTTTTGAGCATGTAAACGCATGGTAGATCACTAACCAATGTTACTGATTACAAATTACATGACGAAAACTGTAATCTGGATTATACTTTTAGATTGTATTTGACCAAACCGGCTTGTATTTTATATTATGTTGTGCCTAAATTCCTAAAAATGGATAAAAAATGTATGTATAAGATAGTTTTGTTCTTATCAATATTCATAGGTAAACTGTGTGACAACCAGTGGTGTGAAGTAACTAATTACAAACACTCAAATGACTGTATTTGAGTAGTCTTTCTCAGGACTTGTATTTTACTAAGTAGTTTTAAAAATGTGGACTTTTACTTTCCCTTGAGTACATTTTTAGTGCAGTATCGGTACGTTTACGCCACTCCTTTCCTTCAAACTGCAGTCACTCCTTTATTTCTTCTTGTCTATGTGGATTAGAAAAATCAGACCTGTGATTCCTGTCCAATCAATTCGCACATAGAAGGTAAATCACATAATGATGAACTACCTAAAGTCACGGGTGAGTTATAATTGCAGCAAACTGTTTGGAAGCATTAAAAGTGACTAAGAAGATGTCCCAAATCTTTACACGCATTGACCCAGAGACTGTTTAGATGCACGTCACTGATAAGAAGATGATGGATGTTTACTGTATGATGACCAAAATGGCCTTAAACAACCAGCAGGGACAAGACGTCAACATGACATCAGATTGACGTTATACCCCAACATTGTGGGACATTGCATTTTGTTTGGAAATGAAAATCAGATTGACATCAGAATCCAACGTCCAACCTAAAATCAACCAAATATCAGCGTCTAATGATGTCACATCTTGACGTTGTGTGGATGTTACCACTATGATGTCTATCAGATGTTGGAGTTTAGTTGTCATACCTGATGAATAAATGTCAGTATTTGATGTCAATATGACGTTAGTTTAAGATATTGGCTCGACGTTGGATTTTGGTCACTTTCTAACACAACCTAAAATCAACCAAATATCAACATCACTTGACGTTGATATTGGACGTCTAAATAACATTGTCCTTAGACACTGGCTAGACATTGAATTTTGGTCACCTGACATCACAACCTAAATCTAACCTATTATTACCATCTTATGATGTTGAGTGCCTGCTGGGCAATACACTATAGATGTTATGTTTACACACATCCACAAATTACAGGTAAAGGCATCAGCTTTTTACAGCTTAATACTCACTACTCACTACTCTTGAGTACTTTAGAAAGTTCTACTCTTTACTCATACTTTGAGAAATATTCACAACAGATATTTGTACTCTACTTGCACTACATTTTGTGTGAAAGTAATGGTACTTTTACTTGAGTATGATTTTTCAGTACTCTTATACTGAAATATATTTTTGGTAAATAGAATAAGGGAGAATCAATAATTTGTGCAGGCCTAATTCTTATAATTAACTTTAATATGACTGTGTTTTTAAAAGTAGTGTAACTACAGGATGCAGATTACATGCAGCCGAATCCGTTACTGTATTTATTACATTTCTAAACTAAAAGCAGTTCCTGATAAGATGGGAGGTTTCTGCTGGACTACTTTCTTCAAACCATACTGTTGTATCTGTAATGTGAATTTAGAGAGCATTACTTGCATTAACTTGTTAGCTTCCACATTTGCTAATTAAATAAATAAATAATCAGTGGTGGAAAGAGTACTGAAAAATCATACTCAAGTAATAGTACCATTACTTTCATACAAAATGTAGTGCAAGTAGGGTACAAGTATCTGTTATAAATATTACTCAACGTTTGAGTAGCCCTTTTAAGATTTCTCGAGAGCAGTGAGTATTACGCTGTGAAAGGTTGATGTGTCAATTTGTGCACGTGTGTGTGTAAACGTAACATTCTGTAGTGCATTTAGAGATTGTTTAGGGTCATTTGGTGATTTCAGTCATCGTACAGTAGATATCAGCCATCTTCTCATCATTGACATGAAGGCCCAATCTCAATTCTACCCCTTAGCCCTTCCCTTTACCCCTCGTTTTGCACGTTCATGTGAAGGGGTAGGGGTGTCCTAATTCTCTTTAGCTTGAAGGCATAGGGCTAATGGGAAGGGCTAAATACCGCTTCAAACTTAGACCTTTCAGGACCACACTCGAAACCAAGGGGTAAGAAAATTTCCCAGAATACACCAGCGACAACAGCAGCATGGCTACACACAGAAGTAAGGAATTACTTATTAGTATTTTTTTTGTCATTATTACGATTTTTTTTCTTTTTTACAACAAACAAGCACATATTTTAATATATTCATAACCACGTTTGTGTTTTACCGTCATGCTTTAAAAAAAAAACACTAAAATAAAAAACAATAATTCCTACTCAGAATGAGAGCCAAAGGTTTACGTTCATATAATTATTAATAACCTGTTTCTAAATGGTCTGTCTCTAAAAGTGAGGGGTACGTATCCAGTACAGTTATGATCGTATGGCGGCATTATATCGTTATGATAACAAGATATCGTTGCCTTCAGATTTTCTGAAGATGAATACCAAAAAATAACACAACTGGAATAACTACAGCAGTCGTGATCATCGATCTCATATGAAGCAAGACATTGCGATGACATATGATGATGTGTGCAGGTGCTGTAGAGCTGTCCCATTTTTAGGGGTACATTCCCCTTCACACTCTGCTTAAAGGGGAAGGAGAAGGGGTAGGGGTACAAAAATAGAATTGGGCCGAAGTCTAAACAGTCTCTCGATCATTGTGTGTAATGATTTTGTGTCTTGAGGTTGTTCTTTATAATGCAATTTGATTGTATGGCAATCACAGAACTGATTATTCCTAAGAAAAACTACTCAATTACAGTAATTTGAGTATTTGTTACTTCACACCACTTTAAATAAATAATCCAATATTGTATTTGTCCCTCCAATAATTTCATTTCACTCTCCATGACTCAAAAATCTCAACCAAAATAGGGCCAGCGGGCCAAAGTTCGCCCATGGTAACCTTTGATTTGGCCCACCATCCCATCTGAAAAGAGAGAGAGAATGATGGGGAGGAGTTTGGGGTGAATGCCTTTGACAGTGATCGTCATTTCGAATTTAATGTAACCTTTTTTTCCTTAGTTTTATTACTGAGCTACAAAAAATGATTCAGTTAAATACTGTAAATGAATCAGACTTTTAAAATGTAAATAGTGTCACTGGACAGATGCACAAGACATCTGAGAGCAAATGAAAGTGCTTGATTTAGCATTGAACTTGTGTTATAAATGATCAAAACGTTCAAAATTACACTGCATTAGTCAATATGATTTAAAGCAACGTGTTCTAGGTGTTTTAAATATTATCGAAAGTATTATTAGAAAATTACCCTCGGCAAATTTAATGTTTAAGTTTATATATTAGGCCCATATATATATATATATATATATATATATATATATATATATATATATATATATATATATATATATATATATATATATATATATATATATATATATATATATATATATATATATATATGTTTATGTATATGTAGTGCTGAGATTGTGGAGTCGCTGAGGGTCAACAAAGGGTCAAATGAAATGGAAAAATCCCCTTGGCCTTCAGCCTCTCTCACATAAACTCTGACCACAGAAAAGAAAGTACACGCGCGTGTTTGTGGTTATATCACAAGCCTGTTTAGTTTATTATTCGATACGGCGAGGTCGCGTATTTTTACAGCACAACGTGCGAACAAAACCCGCTGATTACACCTCTGAATGTGGCAGGATTTGTTGATCGGATTAGGAGCCCGGGGGGCATTTGTGTTATTCTGGCTCCATTAAAGAAAGGAGAACTGGTTTGTTTGATCTTAATCCTGACTAATTCGTCCACAACATGCCAAACAATAAAATTCCAGTTGGCGGTTTCGGCCACTGATGGCCCATTGCTAGATCAATAAGCAGCCTATTCTGGATGGAGGTTTGTCCTGACACATTTCTGCAGTTTGTATGCGAGGACGAGCGGAATCAAAGAGAAGCTTTTCTCGCCTTTGCGTGGAGTGTCCGAGCTGCGCGATCTGCTCTCAGAGGTGAGGGATATGTTATTTCTGATTGTCTCGGTGATGATGAGTATGACCGCTCGAGAAGCTGTGAACATTCACACCTATGTGCTGATCAGACGAGAGTGATTAGCACTGGCAGGACTGTCTGTGCTCCGCCATTCACATGCGCTCTTCTGCACTCCGCCGCTGCCGCACGTTCAGCTAAACGCAATAAACATCCAACTCAGATAACAGTGTTATTTAGATTTATGCGTGTTTGCTCCGCCATAAACAACTATTATCTAGACTTTTTATTGAATAAAAAAATATGGGCTCGTCCGGGATTTGAACCCGGGACCTCTCGCACCCTAAGCGAGAATCATACCCCTAGACCAACGAGCCGACGGGTTCTGAAGGAGTCTATTCATGTATATAAACATAAAGTGTATGATGTTGATGTATAAAGTCATAATTGATATAATGCTGTTTTTTAATGTAAATGCACATGAGGTGATTTTTAATCATTTTGACATGTTTTATATTGTGTATTTTCATTTCATATTATAATATATATATATATATATATATATATATAGCGTTTTCTTTCTTACTACTCAATAACCCATAAAGGAAAATACTGTAACGTTAAGGTGAACTGTTTTTTAATATTTTTTAAGAAATGATAATTGTCTGATGATTGGCATGTGATGCTCTCAACAGCAGCTCCTGCACGTCAGCAGTGGCCTACCGCTGTTTAAGATGTTTGCGCTTGTAAGGCTTGAGGAACGAGAAATCCGGCTTATCTGCTGGGAAAAGCCGAATCAAACAGATTTTAATGTAAATGAACGGGTTGTTGATCCCGTTTGGACAGAAATCTTCAAAAGACTTAAAGCCCAATTGTTTCCTCTGGGAAGGCGCGCACACCCTGAAAAGCTGAGCTTTCCAGATGATAATGGCTTTTCTTACACTTAACCTCGTCAAATCGGTTAAAATGTTGTTTACTCACCAGGCTAGGCAAAATAACAACAATCCATTAACTTTAACATGATAATTCATATATAAATGCATTGTTTGGGTGGTCGACTGACAAATGTGAGACATATCATATGTGTTTGATTACCAACACTTCACAGAGCCTTGGTAATCTCTCATTTAAAGATTTGGCATCTGTTGTTTGTTTAACTGGCGTGACCACACGATATGGCTCATTTTGTTCTTTTTCAGGATGTTTCCCCCTTCCTAAATGAACTGTAGTAAATAGTTGCTAATCTTTCCGCGCGCTTGTTGAATCTGAATGTGGCCCCGCCCACCCGCGGAGGGGGCGGGTAGAGCCTCATAGCTGAACTATGAAAGAGAGAGACTCACTGTGACTCGGACACACACCAACCTGGGCATTCAGACAGTTCGTTTTGCATCTTGACCGTCGTGGAAAGACATCACATCGGACTATACTGGGATTTCTAAACATCAAAAGAGCGAAATGACAGAATACAGGAACTTTCTTTTCCTTTTCATCACTTCATTGAGCGTCATTTATCCATGCACAGGAATATCATGGCTGTAAGTATTTTTTATTTATAAGACACACGCATTAAAGTCTATATAAAATCGACAATGGATTTAATACAAAAATGTATTATACCATGGTTTTGCTACGCTAAACCACAGTAAATCCGTATTTGGAGTAAATCTGTGGTTAATGGTAATCAAAAACACCTTCACCTGTAGGACCTACTTACTAAATAATGAAAATAAGTTTATTTTCATAAAGGATATGGCCTAAGGGATGGATTAATTGAGTTTGTGTTATTTGATAGTCTATTTAATATTCCAGCTCTAGGCTGTGTATAAAACTCACAGTTAAATAACACGTTAGATTCGAGAACCGAACAAAATGCTTTATATGTTTATATGAACTACCTCATTTAAGTCTACTGTAAAGTTAACGAATTTGAGCCTGTGATAACTCTCAAAGTGTTTCTCTTTTTGCATTCAGCATTACAACAAATGATAAAATGTCATTGTTTTGTGTGAACTCAGTAGTAATCAGGTCAATTACCTTGTTGAAAACACGTCGAAAGATAGCAGAATTCAATAAAAGCCAGACGAGATAAATCGATATGTCTCATTGAGCTTGTTTGTATTTGCAGTGGTTTGACGATAAACGGGAGCTCGGTGGGCTGGAATCAGACGCACCACTGTAAACTCCTGGACGGGCTCGTGCCCGATCAGCAGCAGCTCTGCAAGCGCAACCTCGAGCTCATGCACAGCATCGTGCGCGCGGCCAGGCTCACCAAGAGCGCGTGCACGAGCTCCTTCAGTGACATGCGCTGGAACTGCTCGTCCATCGAGAGCGCGCCACACTTCACCCCTGACCTGGCCAAAGGTAAACTTACTTTTAATCGCTAGTGCACACTTTCTCAGTTAGCCAGAATAAACATGTTTGTCTTGTGTTTATCTATCTATACAAACAATCACATTTTAACCAATAAAGGCAGTAAAGAACCAGTAAAGATAGTAGATGCAGAAAAAGAAAATACTCTTATCATGTTCTAGCCCTCCATTTGTTCTAAACATATTTGAGTTTTTGGGGGAAAGTGTTAAAGCCCTGAATTTGAGCACAAGCCTGACAAGGTCCGAGTTTTATGACCCTAGGGCTGGGCTTTGCGTAAATTTTCATGTCATAGCTAGCATGCATATCAGGCTTTGGACCTGCTTCAGAAATTTTTTTCTAATGTGATGCCTTGTGCATAGAGATTTCCAGCCATGCGCAATGGAGAACATAAAGAGAAGATTTGCCAATGGCGAACTTAAAACTGTAAAAAAAAAAAACGCTAGAGGAAAGCAAACTTCTGGTCAACTTTTCAAATAGTGACAACTTTAAATGAGGAGCCAACTGGTTATGCACAACTGTAAATTGAGTAAACTCACTGTGGACCACACACTGCTTGAATATCGATGTCACTTAAAAAAACTAAAACTTACATTTAAAAAAACAAACGAAAAAAACTCCAAACATTTCTCTAAATCATTCTGATAAAAAATGAAACGAAAAAACATCAACTTTCTATTAAACACAGATCTGCTCTATCTTAATGGCTGTAACAGTATAAGCTGTTTGGTGGAAAAAAGACGTGCTTTGGGTCACACTCGGGCCATAATTTTGATAAGCAGTTAGACAAGGGCAGGGCTACAGCCTGTGCTTCTCTGGTCAGGGCCGGTGTGGTGAGAAATCGAGTCCCCCCTGACAATTGGGTACGCCTAGGACCCTGGGGGACCCTATTAGTTCACTGGAGTTGTAATAGGTATAGTTTGTTTAAAAACAATTAAAATAAAATATTTATATATATATAAATTTATATATTTATAAATGGAGCGAAATCTATTTTTAAATTTCTGTTATTTAAAAGAGCGTTATAATGACAAAAAACTGTTTTAAATTATTTATTTATATATATATATTATTGATGTACAACTAAAGGTGTTGTGGCATGGAGAATCTCTCTTTCGTGCTTTTATTTTAGATATCCTATGACGTGCTACCACTTCTTGTGTAAATATATAATATAATATATATATCAAAACGACTTCATTAAAAGTTTACAAACGTTTCAATTATTTTAACTTTGCATGTCTTGAACTTGTAGTTACTGATAATAATGTTACTAATATTAAAATCTCAAGACTGAGAATAGACTATAAAAAGCACCAGATATAATTGCAATGTGGAGAAGTAGAATAGCTTTTGATTGGGCATTTAACGTAGATGATCTATTGGGGTCCTAAGCGGACTCGGTTGCAATGACACCGGGCTAGGGCTTAGATTTAAGGCCTGTGCAGGGCTCTGAAAAATGGAAACTGCTAGCCATTGACTTCCGTAGTATTTTTCTAATATGGGAGTCAATGGTTAACAACCGATATCAAACATTTTTCAAAATATCTTCTTTTGTGTTGGCAAAGAATTTTAGTATTTGGGTGATTCCATTAGGAGGGATTTTAGCATTGCGACAAACGAAAAGGGAAAAATACCTGCAGTGACCCACAGTATTGGGTTTTTAGATTTTATTGTTATCATTACAGCAATAAAAAAATTACAAAACCATTAGAACATTTGTGATGGTTTCCACTAGGTTTTTTTTAGCAGGGGAGTATCATCTGTTTGTGTTCAGCTATTAGATGAATGAAATAAACGGATGATCTAACAGTGTGGTCTCTGTGCAGGGACCCGTGAGGCAGCGTTTGTGTTTTCTCTGGCTGCTGCGGTGGTCAGTCATGCCATAGCTCGTGCCTGTGCATCTGGAGACCTGCCCAGCTGTTCCTGTGCTGCAGCGCCGTCAGAGCAGGCGGCTCCTGATTTCCGCTGGGGTGGATGTGGAGATAACCTTCGCTATGGCCTACAGATGGGCTCTGCTTTCTCTGATGCGCCAATGAGGAACCGGCGCTCAGGCCCACAGGCCTTCAGACTAATGCAGCTGCACAACAATGCTGTTGGCAGACAGGTAAAGCTTCAACCACATGCTGGATTTATACAGAAGCTGGCATCAATCACTGTAGAAAATGCAGGGTTCCACACACTTCGTTCAGGTTGTCTCGACACAATTCGATTAAGTTCACTTGAAGTATAAGTGGATTGAACATAAAACAATTATGTTCTGCCCAAAAAATCTCCAGAACTTTTTTGATGTTTATCAGTATCATTAATCCGTGTGTCTGTGTTTGTATAGGCGCTCATGGACTCTCTAGAGATGAAGTGCAAATGTCATGGCGTTTCTGGCTCCTGCTCTGTGAAGACCTGTTGGAAGGGTCTTCAAGACATCAGCACCATCTCCGCCGACCTCAAGTCTAAATACCTGTCGGCCACCAAGGTGATTCCGCGTCAGATTGGCACCCGCCGGCAGCTGGTGCCCCGAGAAATGGAGGTGAGGCCGGTTGGAGAGAATGAACTAGTCTACCTGGTCAGCTCGCCGGATTACTGCGCACAGAACGCCAAACAGGGGTCACTGGGGACCACAGACAGGTGAGATTGACATGCATCATCAATCAAGATTATTGATCACTGATGAGTTGAGAGGGAGCTATCAGTCTGTAATGAATGAGGGATTATCACTGATCCCACAGACGGGACAGAGCACAGAGGAGTGAAAAGAGGCAAATGAATGGAGTGGGTTAAACATTGTCAAGGCGCACAGGCATGAGTACTGATTCTTAAACACAAGTGGGCTCAAATTCTGCTGTTTGACTTTTTGACCAATGTTAAAGTATAATTATAGTTTTATCAAATTAAAGGACACAAAACGAATTCTCTTTTTTTTAATTGACAGCTTTTAATAAAACTGCAGTTAAAAACACTTAATGTGATTATTAAACTGGCGGTGTGGTGGCGCAGTGGGTAGCGATGTTGCTTCACAGCAAGAAGGTCGCTGGTTTGAGCCTCGGCTGGGTCAGCTGGCATTTCTGTGTGGAGTTTGCATGTTCTCACCGTGTTGGCGTGGGTTTCCTCCGGGTGCTGCGGTTTCCCCCACAAGTCCAAAGACATGCGGTATAGGTGAATTGGGTAAGCTAAATTGTCTGTAGTGTATGTGTGTGTGAGTGTTTGGGTGTTTCCCAGTGATGGGTTGTAGCTGAAAGGGCATTGCATAAAACATATGCTGGATAAGTTGGTGGTTCATTCCACTGTGGTGACCCCAGAATAATAAAGGGACTAAGCTGAAAAGAAAATGAATGAATGAATTAAACTTCCAAGGTATATATTTTTCGCATGGCTGTAATGAATATTAATATAATTATATATTTTGTATCAAAATAGTTTAAAGGCTGTGATGTAAGGAATGGAGTATAATTTTGTCCAAATTTGTATTTAATCTGTGTTGTTTAGTTGATTTTTTTTTAACAGTTAATATAAAGAAATGAAGCAAAATTAAATACCACTAAAATATTTGGTAACCCTTTAGTTTAAATATCACTTTTAACTACTGGCTTATTACCTGACTGATATTAAGATAATGGTTGTTTATTAGTATTTTTAAAGTATGATCTTATTCTACATCCCTAATCCTATAGCTAAACCCAACTACTACCTTACTAGCTAATAATAAGCAGCAAATTATTAGTTTGTTCATCTAAAAGTCTCCCTAAGACACAATGAAAGCAATACTAAATTCAAAATACTCATAAAACACTGGCAATAAATTAATATGGAATATTCCTTATTATTATTATATATATATATATATATATATATAATTTTTTATTTTTTTTTTCATTTTCCTTCGCTATTTCAGAAGTCGCCACAGTGGAATGAACCGCCTGTTTATTCATTCATTCATTGATTTTTCCTTCGGCTTAGTCCCTTTATCCATCAGGGGTTGCCACAGCGGAATGAACCGCCAACTTATCCAGCACATGTTTTACGCTGCGGATGCTTTTTCAGCTGCAACCCAGTACTGAGAAACACCCATACATGCTCATTCGCCTATTTAGCTTATTCAATTCACCTATAGCGCATATGTTTGAACTGTGGGGGAAACCGGAGCACCCATAGGAAACATACACGAACACGGAGATAACATGCAAACTCCACACAGAAATGCCAACTGGCCCAGCGGGGACTCGAACCAGCGACTTTTTTGCTGTGAGGCGACAGTGCTAACTACTGAGCCCCCATGTTGTCTGAACTGCCAATTTATTTTTTACCTATTTATTTTTTACAAATATTACATGTTTACAAATTTAGAATGTTACCAAAGATTCCTCTACTTCGGTGACACAATATTAATTTTATTTGTGTAAATCTCACCTGAAGCAGAAGCTGCTGAGACTTTAATTTCAGTATGTTGATGTGCTTCCAAGTGAAATGGAATATTGAGTAGGGGGCGTGCTTTTCTTTTTGCACATCATTCTCTTATGTCAAACTAACAGTAGAGGGGCGTGGTTAAGAATATTGTGCCTGAAACCATCAAACATCAACAGAGTAGGAACACCACTCCAGATCATGGGATCAAATGGTCAGAATTTGATTGAAGATTACCAAAGCAAACATTTTTTATTGGATTAACTTAATAAACATATTAATATTTTGATTTCACGCAGACTTTCCTTTTATATGTGTTGTTTCATTTCAATGCCATGATTACATGTAAATAATTGTCTGTCGCTCTTCTCTGCAGGCAGTGCAACAAGACAGCAAGCGGCAGTGAGAGCTGTGGCCTGATGTGCTGTGGACGGGGTTATAATGCCTACACAGAGGTGCTGGTGGAGCGCTGCCAGTGTAAATACCACTGGTGCTGTTACGTGTCCTGCAAAACCTGCAAGCGCACCGTCGAGAGATACGTCTGCAAGTGACAGACCGTCTTCATCAATAGACCTTTTTTTTTTAGAGCCATAAGTGAGTGGATAATCCTTTCCCAGGCAGGAAAGTGAAGAAAGAAGAGCCGGAGTTGAGGAATATGGGATGGTGAAAGAGTTAATGAATGGCTGTAAACAAAGAACCCTGCAGTGAGACCCTCCAGGCTCCCCACCGAAAAACCAGAGATAAGTAGAGGCAAAACTCATCAACTCCGGCACTGAGGGAAAGAGACTGGGGGAAGGGAACAGACTGTGCTGGGGGAAACACTTACTTTACTGTGGTAAAACTTCATGCGTTGATGGCCTGCCCGGATCGCTTTGTTTTGGTCAGATGAATTTCACAAGCTGGACGTGATACACGTCAGACTGATTAGTTCAGTTGACTTCAGATGTTCTCTGCACTCAGTATTGATTTATGAAAGCTTGACGACACTATTTTTATAGTAAAGTAACATACAGCAATGGGAGAAACGAGACTGCTTGGAAATTAACAACTTCTAGTTGTGTGTTTAAGTACAAAAAAAAATGTTTTGCAAAATGCTAATGATTTTGTAGTCATTTAGAGCAGAAAATGACAATTAGTTAAAATATGCAATGTGTATATTAATTTTCCAATATTTTAACTTCAGATGAGTTATTAAATCAATATACAGTGGAAGAACCCTGATTTTTGGACACATTTGTTATTCTGACCAGTTGTCATTTTGAGAAAAACACTAAATGACAATATTTTTTTCTCAAATTACAGAATAAATCCAGAAAAACAAACAAAAAGCGCTCAGGGGTAACTCAAATATTTGATCGGTGCTCTTTGGGTGAGGGATTCATCAAAACATCAAAAGAAATTAGTCCAAGGCACTCGGAATATGTGGGAAATTTTAAAAAGCCTTTATTCACATGGCTTAATCTTAAAAGAAACCTACGCGTTTCGGCAGAGATCTGCCTTCATCAGGGTAAACAGTGATCAGGTGCGTTTAGAGTCTCTTTTGAGTACTAAGGTCACATGACTCATTCAAACATCTCTACAATACTCAAATAAATTAACCGACATAGTCAACTATCATCATTAGCATAGATAGAGGGTGACTTTAAACCATGCACAGATATACAAAAAATGCTTAAACATGGCAAGTACATACACACTTCCGAACACATTTACATGTGCACATACACATATATACACACATGCACGTATAAAAACATGTACACATAGGAAAATACAAACACGTTCTACAATGTATGATGATAATCAGTGGATCATCTATGGATAAACTGTTTTACAAAAATGAAGAAAAGTCTAATTCACCTTTTAGACCTGGGAATCTAGTTGCTTTTAATTTAGATTTTAGCATTTTACTCAAACACATAACTAGAAAAACTATTTGAAAAACATTTTCCATAGCTATTTTTTATCGATTAGCTGAATATTTTTATTGTATTCATGAAAAGAAAAATGAAAGCCATGCATTTCAGCCTGGAAAAAACATGTACATTGTCTGTAAAAATGAAAATTTGTATTTATTTTATTAAAATATTTAATGCAAAAAAAAGCCTTTTTTGGTAATTTTTGAGTCCTTTGCATGGTGTTGCTCTTATTATATATGACTACATTTTTTCTTTGGGGCATAAAAGATGTTCTGAAACCAAGCCGCACCCATTAACCTCCATTGTATGCACAAAAAGACAGTTCTCAAAATATCTTTTGTGTTCCACCGAAGAAAGAAAAGTTCCTTTTTGCATCAAATATCCCATGAAAATCTTTCTTCCGCTCCATCTAAATGACCTAAAGCAGGTTTACATTGGAGGGAATCTCTCATCAGCATTTTATAGCAGTTCTGCATCTGATGTGAGCGTGTTTTGTCTGATCTCTCATCAACATTCCTTCACATCAAAGACATTTTCAGGATATCAGCGCTATATAAAAAGATTGAAAAGTCAGATAGTAAGCATTCAACAGGAGAGAGAGACAGAGGGCTAACCTGTTCCGCAGTTCCTTTTGTCCTGCGCTTTGCCTGATTTTTATCTCGCCATTGTCACACAAAGACAAAGACACACACAGAGACTTCTGGGCTCTTTGCAGGAACTGGGATGAGCCTCAGAGGGGGTTTAGCTTTGCTCAGCAGCTTATAGTAAATAGAATTTACATTTTATGTAGCAAAGATACTTGTTGATAGAAAAAAACACTGGCACATTAAATATTAGTTATTTTCCCTTTACAAAACTTCAGACAAATGACGTATGCTGTTTTTTCAAACTATTTATATAAAATAAGCTTAAACAATACAATTCTTATTTATTTATTTTATTTATAACTTGAACAAAAAAAGATTAAAAGATCATCTGGCCTGTTTTTTCAGCAGGTTCCTACTCTGCAGAACATAAAAACATACAGACACCCTAAACATCTCATGCATCAACACATGAGAACAGTACAAACAATCACCAAGCATACAAAATAAAGAGAAGCAGGCTACTATCTCAGAGGCTACAGTGATAGTGATAGTTGATCAGAAGATGAGTATAGGATTTTATTAGTCTCAGTGTTGGTATTGTTTTTAGATGGCGTGGGATCTCATTCCAGGCTTTTGTGAATACATAAAAGACAAGAGGAAATCTTGAGATTGTTGAGATCTTGAGATTTTTTTGGGACAACTTAATTGTTTTATGTTAAATTCACTTAAATTTGTTAAAAAAAAAAAAAAGAACTTAATTTCTTCATGTTGTCCATGCACTGTAAAAAAACACCTTACAAAATGTTACAATTGTAAGTTAGGTGGACATATTTTTGAGTTGAATTTACTCATAAAAAGGGTTGAACTGCATGTTTGGAAATGTTTGTTCAATAAAAGAAGATTTTTCATTTCTTCATTTGAGCATTTACCAATGTTAAAAATAAAAAGCTGAGTTCACTTAAAATGTTAAAGCAGCCGGCTGCAAAGAAATTGTGAGTTTTTTAAGCTTCAGTGGTTGAAGTTGTGCCAAATTATTCCATAAAGTATACTTGACTTAAAACAGCCTTTTTAGTCAACTTAAAAAATAATTTGGCACTTAATTTGGCACCACTGAAGCTTAATAAACTCAAAATTTATTTGCAGCCGGTTTCTAACTTAACTCAACTTTTTTTTTACTGTGCGAACACAATTCTATTGTGTGGGACCCAGCATTTTTTACAGTGCATGATTGTTAAAAATGAAAGTTCTCTCATCATTTATCCATCCTCCAGTTTCTGTCTTCTGATTATTTTGAAGAATGATGTAACCTGGTAGCCACTGACTTTCATCATAATTTTTATCCGTCTACATATATAATAACTTCTTTTTTACGTTCAATAGATGAAAGAAATGTATAAAGGTTTTGAACTAATTTAGGCGGAGTGAGTGGTAATTTTTTTTAATTGGTTGAACTATCATGACTAACTTTATCTGTGTACACTGTAAAAAATGCTGGGTTCCACATAATCAATTTTTGTTGGGATAACATGAAGGAATTAAGTTAACATATCCGTTTTTACAAATTTAAGTAGATCAAACATAAAACAATTAACTTGTCTCAAAAATCTGAAGAATTGTGTTGTTTCAGCTCATTTATTTTAAATAAGCACTTCAAACAAACAACAAGTAACATTTTTGGAGTGTAAATATCACACTTACACACTGGTAATCCAAAGGGCTTTACATAAACAAGAAGACTAAAATAATCATAACACAACAACACAATAAGTATAATAAAAACAATGAATGATCATTTAAATGATTAGAAATAGATGCAGGTTTTAAAGGAATAATAAGAAAGAAATAAAGACACAAATAGTGCAAATACAAATAGTACAAATCTGTCAGACATAGCTCAGTGCTCATTCAGTAAAAGCACAGCTAAACAGATTTGCTTCAGTCTTGATTTGAACATGCCTAATGTTGCAGCACATCTGATCACTTCTGGAAGCTGATTCCAGTAGCTGGTGGTGTAGCTGAAAGAAATTCACCTTGCTTTGACTGAACTCCTCATTCCTTTATTTTATTTTCAGCTTAGTCCCTTTATTAATCAGGGGTCGCCACAGCGGAATGAACCGCCAACTTATCCAGCACATGTTTAACGCAGCGGATGTCCTTCCAGCAGCAACCCATCACAGGGAATGACTGAACTTCTGTAATTTCTAATTTAATTGACACTATAATGATCTGAGTGATCTGCTAGGTTTGTATTCACTGAGCATACATGAAATATATTGAGGTCTTCTTATTTATAAACAAGGAATAATACTTTAAAATCTGTTCAGAATGTAACTGGGACACGTGTAAAGACCTGAGGGCTAGCTGGTGCTCTAACTTTCTGGTTCTGAATCCCAACACAAGAATCCTGAGTGGTTTTTATCAGCCACAAACAGTGAGAAACTGCACACTGAAGACATGCCAGATGCTCTTGATAGCTCAGAGATAAAGGAATGTAATGGAGCTTCTTACTCATCTAAAAATATCCTTGCGAAACGCAATGATTCCCTCTCTTTCTCTGTTGACTGTGCACCTGGTGTGAGTCTCTGTGGAATGCAGCTCTCCATTTAACCCATGCCCATGTATTGTTTACCGAGAGCATAACACCACACTCTCACACAATGAGTATTTACACACACAGTCTGAGGAAGAGTTTATTAGTGCTTAGCTGTTTGCCGAGGGACTGTTTGTGAAAACAGATGCAGGTCAGTCCAGTCAATCTCTGCTGAAAGACTCATCCTAAGCTCATTCGTTTTTTCTGTCACAGTGGGAACTTTACATTGACTTCTGTAACTTCTGAGTTATTTTCGGTCTTCTAATGCTAATCCATTTTCCTCGTGTCAATGGTCTTTACAGTCTTCAGGTTTTACCATTAACCTGATACAATTTCTACCTGACAGACAAAATTGATTTACCTGACTTTTCAGGTCAAGCAAACACATTGCTCTTACAAAATAAGGCTTCCTTATACTATATCAACAACAATATTTATTTTAACCCCCAAACATAAATATATAATGCATGTGCTTTGCATATTTACAGATAAAGATGTAGGCTGAATCTTATTTTTTTGTAATTATTTTTTAGGGGTTTTCACCTTTCTTGGATAGGACAGTAGAGAGTATTGATAGGAAAGTATTGGGAGCAGAGAGAAGGGAAGGATCGGCACAGGACCACGAGGCGGGAATCGAACTTAGGTCGCCGTGAGCACCAGAGTGCATGTGTCAACGTACTAACCACTACACCACTGGTGCAAACCAACTGAATCTTATCTTAATGCTTTTTATAATACTAATAATACAGCATATTTTTATAAGCTTCATAAAAAACCTTCCCGGTTTTCTAAGATTAAAATTATACATTTTCTTTCTTTTTCAAAAATTAGCATGCTACGCAAATATCCTGTTGCATGAAGATATTCTGTACATTTTCTAATGTAAATACTATATATTCATTCATTCATTTTCCTTCCTTTCCTTAGTCTATATTTCAGAGGTCATGACAGCAGAATGAATCACCAACTATTCCAGCATATGTTTTACACAGTGGATGCCCTTCCAGTCGCAACCCAGTACTGGGAAACACTCACATTCACACACACACACACACACACACACACACACACTATACAGCCAATTTAGCTTATTCAATTCACCTGTACCGCATGTCTTTGAACTGTGGGGGAAACCGGAGCACCCGGAGGAAATCCACATGAACAGGGGGAGAACATACAAACTCCACACAGAAATGCCAACTGGTAAAATAAATATATATAAAAACTCAAATTCAATTAGTAATTAAGCACTAAATAGCACTTAATTTGGACAACTTTAAAGGGGATTTTCTCAATATTTAGATTTTTTTGAACCCTCATATTTCAGATTTTCATATAATTGTATCTTGGCCAAATATTGTTCTATCCCAACAAAGTACATTAATAGAAACTTATTTATTCATATTTCAGATATGCATAAATATCACTATTCCAAAATGTACACCTATGACTGGTTTTGCTCTCTAAAGTCAACTTTCGCTTTTTAAATATTAATTCCTTTCAAGGATGTTCTTTGTTTTTGTCATAAGAACCATTGTCACTTTGCAGCAGAATTCTGACTTAGTTTTAAGCCCTTTAAAACTGAGCCCTTTGGTCTCAGCTGATAAAAATAAAACCATATGCATATTATAAAAACAAAAACAATGAGCATATTTTGCTACATACACAGCATAACATTGTTTTAAATCATAGGTCTCAAACTCGATTCCTGGAGGGCCGCAGCTCTGCATAATTTTGCTCCAACCCAGAAACACAGCTGATCTAACTAATGAAGGTGTTCAAGACTCTTTTGAACACCTCGATTATTTGGATTAGTTGTGTTTGATAGGGTTGGAGCAAAACTATGCAGAGCTGCGGCCCTCCAGGAATCGAGTTTGAGACCTATGATCTAAATGTTTGATCATCATAAATGACGGATTGTGAACTTATCCTTACACCAACAGGTTTACCATCTGTAGGTTCATTGTTACAAATGGAGTGTGAACGCTCAACAAACCAAGACTACCTGACCAAATAAACCCAGAGAACTGAGCGACAAGTGTGAACAGCCTACAGCCCTATTAGATGTGCATTCAAGTCATATTGGAAAGATCTTATTTATAAGTTAAACACAAATTAATGTACAAATGAATTATCCAAGTGATAATTATGAGTAGGGCAACACGATGGCCCACCGGTTAGCACTGTCGCCTCACAGCAAGAAGGTGGCTGGTTCAAGTCCCGGTTGGGTCAGTTGGCATTTCTGTGTCTGTTCTGTATGTTCTCCCCATGTTCACGTGGGTTTGCTCCGGTTTCCCCCACAGTCCAAAGACATGCGCTATAGGTGAACTGAATAAACTGAATAAACTTTATTAGTGCAGGACCCACATGGGCAACCCTTACCTAGCCACAGGATGCCTTCAATAGGCCCACAAACTGATTCTGCTTGATAACAGCTGGTGTCCCAATGGTTTGTTAGCGAGAAAATTTGGAGTCTGAGGGTTCAAAAAAAAATTTTTACATACTGAAAAAAAAGCCTTTCAAGTTTTTAGATTTTGCATAATAGTGTGACAGTTATTTTTAGGACTAAAGTTTAGGGTTGGGCCATAAAAATAAAGTTAACCTGTCATAAAAACACTGGAGGTTCATACAATGTCCTCATAAAGACACCTTAACAGGAAATGTCCTCACTATAGAAACAAACATGTGTGTGTGTGTGTGTGTGTCAACCTGTCAGTTCTGACCCCACAATGCTGGTGTTGCAATGACAAAGCAAAGGGCACGGAGGGTTGTAAATCCTATAACTTAAACGAACACACACACACTCAGAATAGATCTGCAAGAGACCCTAAATATGTGAAGAATTGGATATATAAATAAGAATCAGAAAAGTTTAATGCAGGCGACAGTAAGAAAAGCGGTAGTGCACATTGATATATGATCCTGCTGTTTATTTGAATGTGCTCGGCCTCTGCTGGTTGTTTTTCAGCAGGGTGACAGCTGATGTATGTTCTATGTTTCAAGGGTAGAGATCAGGGTTAAAGGTCATGACCAGGTTAGGATTTTAGTCTTCCACCATGAGGGCAAGTTTCTTTTTGTGGCCAGAGTGACAAAAAAGTGAGTGATTTAAAAAACTATGTTTGTCTCACACATGTGAGAGTACAGGATCATCTCACACCTGCTCAAAGACTTTGAGCTGCAGACATAGAACCTGTGGTTAAGAGCGTCACTTTAAGAAAAGACTGGATCAGCATCAGTGAGCTGAATAAACACATTCACCTCAGTCTAGAGAGAGTTCTTGTCTGTCACACTAACAGCTCTAGTGAGTCTTGGTTTCTTAAAGGAACACTCCACTTTTTTGAAAAGTCTCATTCTACATTTCTCCAGAGTTAAACAGTTGAGTTTAACATTTTGAATCTATTCACTCGATCTCTGGAACTAGCAGAAGCACATTTAGCTTAGATTAACATTAATCATTGAATCAAATTAGCTTTCGCTCAAGACTGCAAGATACAGTGAGTTTCTATCAGTTTCCAATGTACTTAAACCTATGGAAAATGAAAAGTAGCTTTTTTTTCCAAGGTCAGTATGGAAGTATACTCTCATTCTAGCGTAATAATCAAGGTACTTTGCTGGCATACCATTTCTGCAGAAGGGGCACTAATAATACACAGTGCTGTAATAACTAGATGGGGACTATTTTCAGGTGCAGCATAATATCATTGAGCACGCTGCAGCCATGGTAGAGCACCAGACCCTTGATTATTATGCCAGAGTATAGTTCCTAGGCATATCAGCCTATCGGTCTTCTAATGACCCTCGGTCTTAGTACATGATGTAACTATAGAATGGTCAATCTTTAAATAGGAAAATTATTAAAACTCTTTTTTGAGCAACATGCGAATGGTCTAATTCAATTGAATGATCTATGCTAAGCTAAGCTAAAAGTGCTACCTCCGGACCGAGAGATCAGCTGAATGGATTAAAAATGGTAAAACTCAACTGTTTAACTCTAGAGAACTTGGAATTGGGTATATGCACACAGACTTATAATTTTAGTCGGCCAGCCTCAGCGCTTCCGGTGAACTGTCTTTGCATTATAAAATTGACAAATTTAAGGTTTGATTTCTTTAAAAATCAGTGATCTTCACTGCCTGATAGATATACAACATGAAGTGGATCTCAGAGCGGACAAGAAGCACAGTATTAAATTCCATTTCGCCCCACCATGTCTTTAAAATAAGACCCAGTCTTATTTTACCCCAGTATTTTCAATGGAGTTTCTGCATTAGCCTGCTGGTACTGATGGCACTAGTAGTTACACAGTAGTCTTTTATCTTTTACAGACACAGTAGTCTTTTATCTTGTTTTACGCTTGAACAAATAAATGAATGTTTAAGTCTATTTATGTATTTTATAATTACATTAACATCGATGCTGGAAAAGGAACCTTATGAAATTGAAAATAGTCACATCAAGCTTTCACCTGAAGTTCATCATTGAAAAACACTAGCTGTGCATATAGCCCATTAGTCTATTTAAAAGTGTAGCGTTCCTTTAACAGCTGATCATACCATCAGTTTTCATTTTGTCCTAAAAGAAGCTTAGTCTTCAAGAGTTAAGACAGCACTGAACACTGCTATGATGTTTATTTGTCCCAGCCACAGCTAATTATTCGTTTAAACACATCCAGACTTTTTTACTAAAGGCAAAATCATTAATTTCAGTCAAACGTGCTGTTGCCTTCATCCACTCACACAAACAAATAATCCAGCACACAGAGCACAGAGACAAATGCTTTCTGAATGCTAATGCTGTCACAGATCTGTGTTTATACTGGGTGTAAAGCTTTCAAAAATGCAAACCGAGCAGACCTGAGGGAGTTCTGCTGTTTTTAGGTTCTTGCTTTTCTTACTTTGACTTTTTTTTAAAGACAGAGATATGAATGGTCATGTTGACAGAAAAGGACCAGGACTTTTACATGCAAAACAGTTTTATGTGTAAATCGAGATGCACAAAGCTTTCCCTGAGTATTTTCACTGCGTAAAGGGACCCTTCTGATAATTTTCAAAGGTAAAACATGCATTCATGGCGTGGGAACAAAACCGTGTAGAACAAGAGACGTTTAAGGTGTGAAAGTAGTTTTGAGATAAGTTGCTCATTTTATAGGATTGAAAGGATTTTTGATTGCAGGATTTTTCTTGTTTATACTTGTGTATATATATATACAGTTGAAGTCAGAATTATTAGCCCCCCTGTTTATTTTTTTCCCCAATTTCTGTTTAAAGTAGAGAAGATTTTTTCAACACATTTCTAAACATAATAGTTTTAATAACTCATTTCTAATAACTGATTTATTTTATCTTTGTCATGATGACAGTAAATAATATTTGACTAGATATTTTTCAAGACACTTTTATTCAGCTTAAAGTGACATTTAAAGGCTTAACTAGGTTAATTAGGTTAACTAGGCAGGTTAGGGTTATTTGGCAAGTTATTGTATAACAATGGCTAATGATTTTGACCTTAAAATGGATTTGAAAAAAAAATCAAAACTGCTTTTATTCCAGCTGAAATAAAACAAGTTTTTTTTACCAGACTGAGAAAATTTCCTTGCTCTGTTAAACATCATTTGGGAAATATCTTAAAAAGAAAAAAAAATTCAAAGGGGGCCGAATAATTCTGACTCCAACTATATATATATATATATATATATATATATATATATATATATATATATATATATATATATATATATATATATATATATATATATATGTATAAATAAAGATGTAAGCTATTGTTTTATATATAGTGATGTAGTAGTAATAATAATAATATTTTTTAATGGTTTACACAGTGGCTCAGTGGTTAGCACTGTCGCCTCACAGCAAGAAGGTCACTGGTTCCGAGCCCCGACTGGACTACTTGGCATTTCTGTGTGGAGTTTACATGTTCTCCCAGAGTTTGCGTAAGTTTCCTCTGGGTGCTGCGGTTTCCCCCTCAGTTCAAACACATGTGCTAAAGATGAATTGAATTAACTAAATTGGCAGTAGTGTGTACTTTATGTGTGTGCATGTTAGAGTGTATAGGTAATTCCCAGAACTGGGTTGCAAGTGGAAAGGGCATCCACTGTGTAAAACATATGCTGGATAAGTTGACGGATCAATCCGCTGTGGCGACCTCTGATGAATAAAGGTACTAATCCGAAAGAAAATGAATGAATAAATGAATATGTTTAAATTAATAAATAATCTTGTTTATATTTTCATAAAAAGGGCAGGGTGCACTGGTGAACTTACATTAGACACTTTATAGGACAATTAAAATCTAATATGTTTAATGATATTTAAAAATTTTAAATAAAGAAAATAGTTTAGAGATAGCTAACTTCCTAAACTGTTCATTGGCAATTTGAATTTCTTAAATGGTAATATAATATAAAAATATATTCTGAGATCACAAACTACAAAAGAAGGCTTTCCTGTTATTCATTTACATTTTTAAGGAAAATGTTTTCAAGCCACATTATTCATAATACACATTATTATTAATACTAATTTGTATTAGATATTAAATTAAATCCAAAACTACATTAAAGACCTATCTTTTTAGTAAAGCATACACACAATGCATCATATAACAGTATGATGCATGAGTGTGGTCCATGCAGGTGAGTGGGCTTGACAAACCTGACTTAATGCACCAGACATTTAGTTAGAAACACCCCTATGCTTTACATGATTGTTTATATAACTGTTATTTTCATTTCTCTCAATCTCCACCTGGGGATACTCATCTCGACGCCTCTAGAGATTATACAGCGTCATTGGTGTGATCCAAGTCCTGTGAAGAGATGATGCCTACCATAAAAGGACTTCTAGAAGTCTCCATAAACCTGGACCTGGCTGTATCCTGAGCAGATGCTGTGGCGGTTATGGAAGAGTAGAGAGCATGAGACTGATTCCTGAAAGACCCAGTGACAGACGAGTCTTCGCATTAATCTCGTGGGCCAGCCTGAACACCCGCCGATGCCTTACTTACACATGCAGCTTCACCACGATGGACATCCAGCGTTCTCCAACCCCTGGTGCCTAAACTGCAGCTCTGCACAAGAAGTTTGGCCAGAGGAGAAATGGTTGTGTCCAACTGACTGAGCCTGGTTTCTCTCAAGGTTTTTTCCTTCACTTTCGTCAACTGGTGAAGTTTTGTTCCTTGCCGCTGTCACCACTGGCTTGCTTGGTTTGGGACTCGTGGAGCTGCACATTGATGCATTTTCTCTTCAGTGTTTGGACTTTCAGCAGTGAAAATTAAACCACACTGAACTGAGCTAAACTGAACTCTGAAAACTGGACTGACAGTTTCAATTTACCAGAACTTCTATGTTAAGCTGCTTTGACACAATCTACATTGTAAAAGCGCTATAGAAATAAATATGAATTGAATTAAATGGAATAAATTTCATTCTGCTGTGGCAACCCCTGATGAATAAATGGACAAAACAGAAGGAAAATTTATGAATTTTTTTAGTCATTTTTATCTTAAATTACATTAAACTGACTTAAAACAAAGCAACTAAGTTTGTATGTAGGCCTATAATATAACTGTGCTGTATAACCCTCACTTTTTTAACCCCCGTTAAAACAACTTAAGTGGTTTATCCCACCTCAGTTCAAGAGGAGCTGTAGTCCAGTCCTCTGATCTCTGCTGACCTCTAGAGTGAGTCGTCGGAACTCCAGCGCCGAGGACAGACCGGATACAGAAAACAGGAACAGACGGAGGCCGAGTTGGATCTTGAATACGTTTTGAGAAATGGCGGCTGTTGAAGACACAAACAGTACACAAAACCCCAGCGGTTTAGATGCTCCGAAACTGTCGGATTTGCTGGACAGGGGCTGGAAGCTCTTTGAAGAGGTGGACACCACGAATGAGCCGAGCAGCTCCAACCCGGTGCAGGTGAAAGTCAAGCGCGCCATCATGCAGCTGGAGGAGGCGACGAGGATGGTCAACCAGCTGGACCTCTTCAGGTAACTCGCACTCACTCACACACACACGAGAGAGGGAAAGACAAAACAAACTGACTAGATCCCACGGGACAACGTTAAATATAAGCTCGTAATCACTGTAACTGTCAAATCTCCGCGAGTGACCGAGCGCTCATGATGTTGTGGTGGGCTTTATATTCTGTCTAGTCATCTGTTGTCAGTTTTAACAGTGAATGTGCAAGATGTGTTTTTTGTTACAGTAACACACAGAAAATTGCATTACACCAATGCCATTACACGTAAGTTAATGTCGTTAATACAAAACTAGACCAAGTACTACAGTATTACTCAGCTGTGTACTCCGTTTAACACAGAATTGACCGAAGACGTCATGGTGATGGTCACCCTCGTTGGTTTCATTATTTAGTTACACATAAGTAGGGCCAGACAAAATCTGCGGAAATTTCTGCTATTTTAAGGAGAATTTTGTCAAACAAAATCTGTGGATTTATGCCGAATGACTTTGGGAGTATCGTAAGTTACAACTTAATACATAAAATAAAAAACCTTTTTAACTTTTATTTATTATTTACAACGCAAATGCCATTAGATTCACTTATTTGGTAAGAAAAGCAAGTCTCCTTTATAATATAACTAGTAAAGAGCAGAAAATATTACTTTACAAACTGTATTGTAAAAAAAAATATGAAGATATTAGTCAGTTATATTACTAAAATTAATTTAAAAATGTATATAAATTTACACTCATTTACACAAGTAAATAAATAGACTCGATGATGGGCTAAAAATCTGTGGATCTCTGCACGCACAGATTCCATGTGGGCCTACACATTGGATATTTGCATGTATTATAAATCTATATGCATTTCTAATCTAGTAACGCTATAAAATCTATTGCACTTGTTGCGAAGCTACATTTTTCACTCATCAAAATTAAATATGTAGGCTAATGGATGTCTTCAGTGGAGTGCGTACAACACTGTTTCCGTGTCCACAAAAGTAAAGGAGTAAAAGTAAACTAAAGAGAAAGTAAAGAGGCTGAATGGAGGAGGCTTATTCTTTATCCTCGCACAGCAGATGGTCTGTATAACCGTTTTCTCGCTATTGAAGCATTCAGTTTTTTTCCACTTACAAAGTCCGCCATGTAAATAGCAAATGCGTGCGTAGTTGCGTAACTGACTCTTAAAGGAAATGGGAGATGCGACTCTGATTGGTTTAATAGACGTTATGCTCAAAACACACCCATAACTCTTTAAGAGAATAAGCACAACCCTGTTAGACCATGTGCCGGGGCGCTAAGCTTATTTGTCCATCCTTGAAATAGCAGAAGTGGATTCAGACATGCCTCTAATGCTTTTACGTCGAGCATTACGTCACCTAGATTGTTAAAATAGAGCCCTAACAGTTTAAATAAAAAAACACCTAAATATATATTCACAATCTATCTCTTTCTGTTCTTTTGTTTTAAGTAGCTTTTAATCAGTCTACTTGCTTGTATATAAATATTAAAAACTGCCTAAATCTATGTTGGATAAAGTCATCTGCCAGATGATTGTGTAAATTTAATCACTTCTTTATTACCAGCTTGTGAACTGCTTGCAACAAATCTAAATAAACAAGAGCTTCCACACGTAGGTTGTCAATGAAAGCACTTTCATTTGTTTAAAATGTCCCTCTTTTCTTCCTGCAGCCGTAATGAGGCGCTGGAGGAAATCTCTACCACAGATCTGAAGTATCTGCTGTTGCCGGCTCTGCTGGGCGCTCTCACCATGAAACAGGTGAACCCCAACAAGCGACTGGAGTACGTGCAGGCGGCCCGCGTTTACTTCATAGACTTCCTCAAGAGGTGCAAGGACTATGACATATGTAGTTTTCAGCTGCCCAAAGACTGCGAGAACACAGCAGACACTCCCACTGAGGAGCAGAGCAGTCCAGCAGTCCCAATGCCAATGTCCCAGCCAGACCTCATCGCCATGGCAACACAGAGACAAGCCAAAATTGAGAGGTGGGTTGATAGAATTTAGTAGCATGCTTATTTTTGACCAAAAAAAAACCTTTTCCCCCATTAAACACAATCAATTTTATTTTAAGAAACAGTAAACATATTAGGCTAAATTGTTCAAATAAGTCATTGACTTCTGCTGTCTTTGTTAATTTTAAAAACACAGGTAAGCCACTGCACTGTTCAGGTCTATAGCAGGCGTGGATGTTGGTTTATAAATGATTTATTTTTTTTAAAATGTTTGCTAAATCATGGGCTGCCCCGTAGTTTTTGATATGGAGATCAGTGTTTCAGATATAGGTGACTTTTTCCAGTCCAAAACCTGTCAAAACATACAAAAAACAGCCCAAAATATTAGATTAATATTTTATTTATTTTTTATGTTTTTTTTTTATCTAAATTAAATTGGTTACTTTAACTGTCATCATTTTAACCACACAGCAACCAACACCAGCAGTCACAGAACCACAACATAACCAGGTCTCACCCACACACTGCACTTAATGTTAGAGTATGTTTTACTTTCGAAATGGGGTATAAATTCGTCCTATTTGGCGTTTTAAATTCTTTTGAACATAAATAGGTGCTGCTTGTCAATCAGACAAAGCTTCTATGTTCTTGCTGTCAATTGTGGAAAAAATTATCGATCAGGGCTCAACAGTGCGACCATTTCGCTCACATTTGCGACTAGAAATAGATGTGTGCGAACTGGAAAATTTATTAGTAGTTTATTCTGATCTATTATTATTTTTATTGATGTGTGTGTGTGTGTGTGTGTGTGTGTGTGTGTGTATATATATATATATATATATATATATATATATATATATATATATATATATATATATATATATATATATATAGATAGATAGATAGATAGATAGATAGATAGATAGATAGATAGATAGATAGATAGATAGAATAATAATATGATGGAATGATATGATATGTTATTTATATTTTTATTTAATTATTATATGTATATATAAATACATATATGAAAAAAAAAAATTGACCACTTCTACTATTTACTGTGTTTTTATTATACATGTATGTTCTTTTATCTTTAATGTAAACTTTTTAGAAATGCTTTGGCAATACATTTGTAACATTTGTCATGCCAATTCAATATTATTGAATTGAATTGAGACGCGCTGGATACAGAACTGCTGTTCTGACTTTGGTAGTAGCTTTGGGAAGAGCGTGAGGACACGTGGAAAAGAAAGGCCTTTTACTAAATAGACTGACCCAGCTCATTATTTGGGGTGACAATACATCCTCTTTTCCTCGGATGTGTTCGAGATTCAGCTTTCGATATTAATTGTATTAGTTTTTGCATTACTTTATGCCCAAACTTTGGCCGGTGTGTCTCAATCTCTCAGCAGCACCAACACTACAGCAGAAAGAGAGAGCAGATTTGACCTGTCAGTAGTGCACATGGATAATAACACACTAAAAAGAAACGCAGTGTCATGTAAAAGGTGTTAAATACTAAACATTCTTTTTTTATTTGTTTGTTAAATAAGCATAAGATGTCAAGAAGTAATTATTCTGTTGCTGAGAGCCATTAAAGTTTAATAGAAAATATGGTATTACTTTGGGGCAGAAGGAAACTTTAATTCATAGAGGGATTCCGATATTCAGCTCTTCTTTAAATAGCCTAGAAAGATAAAGTTCCATCGTGAGAAAAAAGCTCTGAAAAATTGTGAGAAAGTCAGAATTGCTGACACTTTGCCAGGTTTTAACATTATTGCATCTTCTTTAGACCTCTATGATAAATATGAACATCAAAATAACTATTTATTAGGGAAGCTCTGATAAATTGGCCGGAGATCAGTATCGGCCGATAATAACATTTAATGACTCTATCTGTACGCGCTGATTTGGCTTTATATTTAGTGTTTTGAGCTGCTGTGACGCGATCGCCCCCTATCTAGTGTCCAAACGAATGACCAATCCCAGAAGTTCTGCGAGTCTCCCGCATATTCATAGTGGCTCGGGAAATCATGGCGATGAGAGTGAATAAGCAAAAGAACAGATCACAAGAAGCACAGGGATTTTCTGAGCATTACATTTGTTAGGTTAAAAGAATAGAGCAGTAAAGAATCACTGCAAGTCTCCCTCTCTCTGTCATTAAGCTGCTGTGAGGCTCTCCGGGGCTGTGGTCAGTATTTGGAGATGAGCGAAATATTAGAATTGCATTGCATGTTTTTAGGCCTTTTTACATATACTTCTTGTAATTTACTTATTGCAATAAACAGTAGATTATAGGCCTATTTTCCTCTAGTAAAGAAGCAATGGAATTATAGGTGCACTTTTTATGCATTAATATGCGCTCCAAACTTTTTCTTGATTGAGACTTTTATCATTTGCAGTGTTTCCAAATTGCATTGTTTGTCATTTTTCTTACCAATTGTTTATCGGTTTTATCTATTGTTTTCTGTAAAGCTGCTTCTGGCCATGACATGTTCACACTTAAATGGTTATAAGAGACGTGTTTAAGGCATTATATGCAACATCCTTCATTTATTCTCTTAGGTAAGGCGATATCTCCAATAACGGATCATATTTGGAGGGAAAATGTGCTTTGTTGCATTATAAAAATTAAAGCATCAGAATCGGTACTCGGTATCTGCTGATCACATGACAAAGAATCGGTACTTGGTATCCGCTGCAAAAATCCTGATCGGAGCATCCCTAGTATTTATTTCAAACATTTAAACATGTAACATTATAAGTATTTATTTTTATACTTTTAAGCAATATAATCTGTATAAACTAATTATTCATTTATTTTAAAACCCCTAGTTGTGCTGATGCTTGTGTAATGTTCATGCTTGGCATATTTACTCTGTAAGTTGTTTCCAGGTTTAAGCAGCGTAAGGACACTGAAGCCAAGCTGAGTGAGATCAAGGGACTGGTTGAATCCGGTTCTGCTGATGAAGATGTGGTGAGGGATTTTTACCTGCTGCACGTGCGCAGATGGATCACGTTAGCAATTGAAGAGATCGACTCGATCAACGTTGAGATAGAGATACTCAAACGCATGGAGCTCTTCAAGCAGGTACTTCATTCCCACAAGATATTACATTGGATTTGATGCAGAAACATACATCTTCTGATTTTCTTTAGATCGTATTTAAAGGTTAAGTATGTCCCTTTTAATGCAGAATTATGTATAGTTTTAAACATATTTTACAATTTCCCTTTACACACATCGTGGTTTTTTGTACTAAAATACATGTATAAAGTAAGATTGCAAATTTAGGCTGAAAAGGAAAAAAACATTCATTCATTCATTTTCTTTTCGGCTTAGTCCCTTTATTCATCAGGGTTGCCACAGCACAATGAACCGCCAACTTATCTAGCATATGTTTTAAGCAATTATTTATATTTAAAATTTGATGATAAATATAAAGGCTGATAAATATATATCCTGAAGTGAATCATCTGTAGTACATATAGTCCATAATATGTCAGATTTAATATATCTGGCCTATGATATTTTTATCGGGCTGATTACAAAAACATTAAAGCATCACATACACTCACTGGACACTTTATTAGGTACATCTGTCCAATTGCTTTTAACACAGTTTTCTAATTAGCCAATCACATGGAAGCAATTCAGTGCATTTAGGCATGTAGACATTGTCAAGACGATCTGCTACAGTTTAATCCGAGCATCAGAATGGGGAAGAAAGGTGATTTAAGTGACTTTGAACATGGCATGGTTGTTGGTGCCAGATCTGGTCTGAGTATTTCAGAAACTGCTGATCTACTGGGATTTTCATGCACAACCCTCACTAGGGTTTACAGAGAATGGTCCGAAAAAGAAAATATCCAGTGAGCATCAATTCTGTGGGCGCAAATGCCTTGTTGTTGCCAGAGGTCAGAGGAGAATGGCCAGACTGGTTTGAGCTGATAGAAAGGCAACAGTAATTCAAATAAGCACTCGTTACGACCGAGATATGCAGAAGAGCATCTCTGAACGCACAACACATCCAACCTTGAGGCGGATGGGCTACAGCAGCAGAAGACCACACCAGGTGTCACTTATGTCAGCTAAAAACAGAAAACTGAGGCTACAATTTGCACAGGCTCATCAAAACTGGACAATCGAAGATTGAAAAAACATTGCCTGGTCTGATGAGTCTCGATTTGTGCTGCGACATTTGGATGGTAGGGTCAGAATTTGGCATCAACAACATGAAAGTGTGGGTCTATCCTGCCTTGTATCAACAGTTCAGGCTGGTGGTGGTGGTGTAATGGTGTGGGGGATATTTTCTTGGCACACTTTGCGCTTATTAGTACCAACTGAGCATCATGTCAACACCACAGCTTACCTGAGTATCGTTGCTGACCATGTCCATCTCTTTATGACCAGAGTGTATCCATCTTCTGATAGCTACCTCCAGCAGGATAACGCACCATGTCATAACACGCAAATCTTCTCAGACTGGTTTCTTGAACATGATAATGAGTTCACTGTACTTAAATGGCCTCCACATTCACCAGATCTCAATCCAAAAGAGCACCTTTGGCATGTGGTGGAACGGGAGATTCACATCATGTATGTGCAGCCGACAAATCTGCAGCAACTGCGTGATGCTATCATGTCAATATGGATCAAAATCTCAGTGGAATATTTCCAGTACCTTGTTGAACCTGTCACGAAGGATTAAGGCAGTTCTGAAGGCAAAAGTGGGTCCAACATGGTACTAGTAATGTATACCTAATAAAGTGGCCAGTTAATGTATCAGAATATAATACTAATATGGCAAATTATATCTTGCACATCCCATTTTTAAGATCATCTTCATCCTGAGATCCTGCCTGCTAGAGTAGACACGCCCCAAACTTTGCTATTGGTCGAGCAGAAAATTCATTGACAGAATTGAGCAGAACAATCTGATTGTGTTGATGTTTACACTTTTGGACATAAATCCGTGAATGTATCTATAAATAAAAAATCCTTGTATTTTTAAATACAAAAGCCTTATCTACTTTAAGCTTTATTAATAATAAATTTTGCAATTTTTTTTTCAGAGTGCCCCCCAGCCTTCTCCACCCAAAAGACCACCCATGAAGCCTTTTATCTTGACCAAGGATGCAATGCAGGCAAAGTACTGTGCATTCGTGGTGTGTCTGTGAGAGTCAGTGCTCTAACATGGACATGCTTGCATGAGATGTTTGTTTTCTGAATGTATTGCAGAGTGTTTGGCGCAGGGTATCCCAGCCTTGCCACCATGACCGTGGACGATTGGTATGACCAGCACAGACGACAAGGATGTTTACCAGACCAGGGCATACCACGCAGCACAAGTACTTAATACACACTTTATATAATCCATCACTTAAAACACTTGAAAGGGAACATCGTACTGAGAGAACTGTTTTGTCCACAGCAGACGGTGATGCAGAGGAGGATGAGCGAGCAGAAAGAGAGCGGAAGGAAGAGAACGATGATGAAGAGGCACTGCAGAAGGCACGAGACTGGGACGACTGGAAGGACACGCACCGGAGAGGATATGGCAACCGCAAGAACATGGGCTGATCTGCTCTCTCGCGAACGCACAAACAAATGTCCATTCAGTTTCCACAACAAAAACTCCCAATGCTGCCAATATGTGACATGGACACGACAGAGAGCGGCACTTTAGTGGCTAGTTGGTATTTTTTCTAAAACAAGTTCGCGTATTTGACGTCCTTTTTATATGTCTCTATATGAATCTAAAATTGTGGTGAGCTTAATAGGTTAGAACAGTCAGAAATGAAACATAGGTTATGAAATACTCACCCTTATGTTCCAATCCTTGAAATCTAGATGCAATGGATCTGACTTGTTCAAAGTTCAGAAGAATATCGAAAACATCCTCAAAACACACCATATGTCTTCAGTGGTTCAGTCAGAATATTATCAAGCTACGTGAATACTTTGTGTGCTCATAAAATCTACATTTATTCAACAGCTTTTCCTCCTCAGTGCTGGTTTACTTTCATTATATCAGTGCACTGATGTATGTCAAAGAGACACAAGCAAAGAGCGCAGCGCTCTCGTGAACGTGCACAATATACTGACCCTGAGAAGAAACTCTTGATTAAAATCAATTATATACGTGTTATGTGCACACAAAGTAATCTTGTAGCTTGATAATATTTCACTTTTTAAACACGCATGGTGTGTTTTTTTTCTGGACTTTAAACAATACGGGACTGTTGATGAAGGAACTCTCAGATTTTATCCAAAATAACTACATTTGTGTCCCAAACCTTTCAGATTCATCTTCGGAACAACATCAGGATGAGTTATTTATAACAGAATCAAATTTCTGGGTGAACTAACCCTTCAAATGAGACTTTTCATTGCTTCATGTCACTCTTTCCTGTAAGATTGAAACGTTTGCCTTTTCATGGATGTTGTTTTGAGCAACATTTCTACAGAAGTGTTTGCTGTACAGTTAAGGGTCAGAAGGACGTCTTCACCCATGTAGTTACACCATATGTGCTGTTTGATTTGGAGCCAGCTAAGACTGCATGTTCTTTAACTATTAGCAGATACTGCTAGGCCTTGTTTTCCTGGTTTCAGATGAGCTAGAGTTATCAGAACCAGCATCAGCACTTGCATGGATCTGACTGCTTCAGAATTGCTGAAGAAACTGTGTGGGACGTTTTATGCTGAAATTTATTTATTGCATAATCTGTCAATTTCTCTGTTCTTTTGGAAAAATTCTGTAAGGTCAACCTCTAGTAAACAAACACAAAAGCACCTTTCAACAGCCTTTTCTACTCTTATTTCTGATTGTTATTATTTGAATGATGTACTGCATTGAAAAAGCAGCATGAATTGTTGAGTATTTTTGTGATCGTAGCATCAACAAATAGCAAAAGCTGATCATCTAAACTGACGATCTGAAATCTAGGGCCTCATTTATTAAAAATCGTGCATGCGTAGATTTGATTTTATTAGCTAGTCTTTTATTAGAGCCACATCAAGTAAACATTTTCTTGTAATAAAATCAGAGTTTTTCAATTCTTGCTACTCATCAAAAGTTGACTGATGCTATTTTATATGCTAAAGGGATTTTTTTGGGGGGGTGTTATTAAAATGAGGTCATAAAACTTATGCACAATTACAAAATTAAACATAAAAAACAACAACAGATCAAATATAAAAACTAAATCTAACATTTTATAAACAAAACCCTTTTGATTTTTCTGTGCGATCTTAGCTGAGCTGTAAACATCATTTAAAAGCGCAAAAAATAAATAAATAAATACCATCAAGTGGTTCCAAACCTTTGAGATTTTTTTTTTCTGTTTAACACAGAAGATATTTTGAGATTTTAAATCAGGTTTGTGACAAGGATGAGTAAACGACGCCACGTTGTTTAAATAGCAAATCCATTTGCATCAGCTTTGTGGACTCATGCGTGTGCTGATCTTTAAGGGAGCTGTGTCAATGCGCATTGTTGGCACGATATTTTGAAGAACTGAAATGGACTGTGCAATTGACCAACTAATAAAACTAGTTTAGATTTGTGCATCTGTCTGGTTTTGGAGATGTATAACATAAATAGTATGTATATGTATGTAAATGTATAACATAAGGCCAGGGTGGTCGTGGTCAATAACCAGGGAGGAAGAGAAGAGGGGGGAAGGGTTAGATTGATAGAATCTCATGCTAAATGCGTGAGAGATGGCAGTCTCAAAAGAGAGCCTGAAATCTCAGTCACAATGCACTTGAACTAGTAACGTCACCATAAGGGTTGAGGTTAGGTGTGCGCATTAAAAGCATTGCATGCAGCTCAGCTTGCATCTGCATTTGGTCTGCAGCCAGATCCTTCTCCAATTTTGCATTCGGGAGTAAACAGGATGCTGAACTGCGCTTCTATTTGAATGCAGAAATGTATTTATATATTTTTAAATAAATTCCATTGTTAAATATAAATGGCTCATTAAAAAAAAACATTGTGACAAATTCAGCATCATGTGGCACAGCCATCTCTTTAGTGTTTTATTTTGATTAGTTTAAAATCTTAAAACAAGTGCATTGAAAATCAAATGTTTTCTTTCATCCAATGTAATGTAAGAGTTTTCATTTTTGTCCAGGAAATGTAAACGTAAAGATTAGCAGTCATACTTCATAGAACAAATAGGGACAAACTGGCAGCACTACAGGGAATTATTTTATCAGCTAAACACTTTAAAAACGAGCTACACAACACATTTTAACAAAATTGATCATCATAAGACATTTTTCAAGTTCTAGTATTTTAGGCTTAATTGAGGTCGTGGAAATCCAGTGCGGATATTTCCTTGTTCAGAGGATCCATAGAGCGGAGCAGGAGAATAGGGCGGATTTGGAATCTGTTAATAAAGAGCAGAGGATAGTTCCTTAAAGACCTTTGATCATACACGGTAAGCTCATTTCCTGAATCTTATCACAACTCTATAGCGTACCATAATAACAACACCAGTGCTCTCTGACTTAATGAAAAAAACTAACTCGAGCATCTGCATGATAACTAATCTTGTGACATACCTGATTATCATATGTGTACGACGGGGCAGTTGATCTGTAATCACTTTGGCGGTCAGCAGGAGAGCCGAGGTCTTCGTAGGGGTTTCGGTTGGCTAAATCTCTAACATAAGGGTTGCTAACAATCTGACCCCGGCCTGCACCATCACTGCAATCACGTGAATAAACAACAGACACACACAAAAACATGGAATACTAGAATTATCATCTATTGTCTTGATGATATAATGATATGCATATAATACATTTACATGCAGAGAATCTGTTGTGAAATCAATTTAGGTTGAATTATTACTCGCCTATATGGCTGTACAGGACCTCCCATTGGAGGATCGCGCATCCCACTGCATGAACAAAGTCAGATTTAACAGATTCTTCATGAACCAAAACAAATATAGTCTTCAGTCTCACAAGCAGATCTGCATGCAGCACCTCTTATTATATGCTAAATGTGCCAGATTATTGCCAGAAAGTTGGTGTGTCAATGAAGAACATTAAAAGACGGATTTATTTAAAGACACATTAAGATATTTTAGGTAAAATCTGAGATCTCCCTCATCCTCTATAGACAGCAATGGTGTCAACCTGTTCAAAGTCAAAAAACATCCTCAAAATAAACCATAAATGCCTTCAGTGGTTCAGTTGGATTGTTCATGCACAATATACAGTGCATCCAGAAAGTTCATAGCACTTTTTCCACATTTTTTGTTACAGGCTTTTTCCAAAATGGATTAAATTCATTGATTTCCTTCAAATTCTACACACAATACCCCATAATGACAATGGGAAACAAGAAAAAAAAAAAACCTGAATAACACAAACCAGGCACAGCTGAAAACCAGGCACCGCTCATCACCAGGCTAACACCATCCATGCTGTGGGGATGTTTTTCAGCAGCAGGAACTGGAAGACTAGTCAGGATAGAGGGAAAGATGAATGCAGCAATGTACAGAGACATCCTGAATGAAAACCTGCTTCCGAGTGCTCTTGCACACCGCCAAAATATCAATGAAGTGGCTTCACAACAACTCGGTGAATGTCCTTGAGTGGCCCAGCCAGAGCCCAGACCTAAATCCTATTGAACATTTCTAGAGAGATCTGAAAATGGCTGTACACCGTCGCTACCCATCCAACCTGGGAGAGCCTGATAGGTACTGCAAAGAGGAATGGCCAAAAATTCCCAAAGGCAGGTGTGCCAAGCTTGTGGCATCATATTCAAAAAGACTTGAGGATGTAATTGCTGCTTAAGGTGCATCAACAAAGTGCTGAGCAAAGGCTGTGAATACTTATGTACATGTGATTTTTCAGCTTTTTTATTTTTAATAAATTTGCAACAATTTCAACAAATCCTTTTTCACATTGTCATTATGGAAAAAGTGAAGCACTATGAAGACTTTCCGGATGCACTGCACTGACACTGAAGAGAAGAAACAGTTGAATATAGTTGTTATTTTTGTTTTATGTGTGCACAACAGTATTCTCGTAGCTTGATGATATTCTGATCAGACCACTGAAGGCAAAACCACAGTTTTTAGCATTTTTCTTTCTAACTTTGATTAAGTCGGGACATTGCTGTCTATGGAGGATGAGGGAGCTGAGAGATTTCACCTTAAATATCTTCTTAATTGTGTTCTGAAGATGAACAAAGGTCTCGGTGGTTTCAAACAACATGAGAGTGAGTACTTAATGACAGAATTTTCAATGTTGGGTGAACTAACCCTTTACCTCCTAAATATGTGTGTCTTTGTATGTGTACCTGTTCAGCTGACGAGGTCTTCCATCAGTCACACTGTCAGCAGATGGATGCCCAGTGTTGGATGCACTGAAGAGTGAAGAGAGCAAATCATTCAAAATTCAAATAAAAGATATTCATTCATTATTAATCAGAATCTGGGGTCGCCACAGCGGAATGAACCGCCAACTTATCTAGCATTTGTTTTACACAGCGGATGCCCTTCCTGCTGTAACCCATCACTGGGAAACACCCATACACTCTCATTCACACACATACACTACGAACAATTAAGCTTATTTAATTCACCTATAGCACATGTTTTTGGACTGGACTTTCTGGGGGAAACCGGAGCACCCGGAGGAAACCCATGCAAACACAGGAATAACATGCAAACTTCACACAGAAATGCCAACTGACCCAGCCGAGGCTCGAACCAGTGACCTTCTTGCTGTGAGGTGATCGTGCTACCCACCGAATTATTAGTATTATTAGTATTTCAGATATTTTTGTGCAAGTTAAAGTGGCCATTCTACAGATAAAGAGATGTTTAAATACAGTTGAGGTCAGAATCAATAGCTCTCCTGTTAAATTTTAATTCTTTTGTATTTTCCCCCCAAAGAGCTAGGTCAGGGGTGTCCAAACTACGGCCTCCGGGCCATCTGCGGCCCGCAATCAGTTTTGTGGCAGCCCGCGAGGCTTTTTATAAATATTAATAGAATCTGGCCCGCTGTACAAAAATGAACGTAATTCAATAAATAACCACCGGGTGTCGCTATGACATGCCTTCAATTTGGCAGCCGTTCCTGTTATGAATTAAAACCAACCGAACAAACTGAAGGAAACTTAATTGATAATCACGTTTTGGCGAGCCATGGCGCAACCAAGAACAAGGAAAATCAACAGTGAGTGCAGGAAATTTCAGTCACGTTGGGGCAAAGTATATTTCTTCACAGAGGTCAGCGGGAAATGTGTCTGTTTAATTTGCCAGGATTCAGTTGCATTAATAAAGGAATATAATATTAAAAGACATTATGAAACAAAACTTCAGGCCTTCAGCTCTTACAAATTTGGCCCGGGACAACAGGGTTTTTTTTTTTGCATCTGGCCCTTGGCCCAAAAATTTTGGACACCCCTGAGCTAGGTGGTTTGCCATAACCAGGTTGGAGGAAAGTCCTTACCCCAAGTGGAGGAGTTTGAGTATCTTGGGGTTTGTTCACGAGTGAGGGATGGATGGAACATGAGATTGACAGGTGGATCGGTGCAGCGGCAACAGTAATGTGGTCTGTTGTGGTAAAGTAGGAGCTGAGCCGAAAGGCAAAGCTCTAGATTTACCGGTCAATCTTTGTTCCTACTCTCACCTATGGTCATGAACTTTGGGTCATGACTGAAAGGACAAGATTTCGGATACAAGCGACCGAAATGATTTTCCTTCACAAGTTGGCCGGGCGCACCGTTATAGATAGGGTGAGGAGCTCTGTCACCCAGGAGGAGCTCTGAGTAGAGCCGCTGCTCCTCCACATCATGAGAATTCAGCTGAGGTGGCTCGGGCATCTGTTTCGGGTGCCTCTTGGATGCCTACCTAGGGAGGTATTCAGAAAAGTCCCACCAGGAAGTGGCCTCGGGTAAGACCCAGGACACGCTGGAGGAACTATGTCTTTTGGCTGGCCTGGGAATGCCTCAGAATCTCCCTGGAGGAGCTGGAAGAAGTGTCTGAAAAGAGGGAAGTCTGGGGTTCACTCCTAAGACTGCAGCCCCTGTGACCCGGCCCCGGAAAAGCAGTTGAAAACTAATGAATGAATGAATGAATATATTTTTCTCCCAATTTCTGTTAACAGATTTTTTCAACACATTTCTAAACATAATAGTTTTAATAACTCATCTCTAATAACTGATTTATTTTATCTTTGCCATGATGACAGTAAATAATATTTGACTATATATTTTAAGACACTTCTATACAGCTTAAAGTGACATTTAAAGGCTTAACTAGGTTAATTAGGCAGGTTAGGGTAATTAGGCAAGTTATTGCATAACAATGGTTTGTTCTTTAGTCAATTGAAAAAAATGCTTAAGGGGGCTAATAATATTGACCTTAAAGTGGTTTTAGAAAAATTTTAAACTGCTTTTATTCTAGCCGAGATAAAACAAACAAGAGTTTCTCCAAATTAAAACATATTATAGGAAATATTGTGAAAATTTAACTCTGTTAAACATCATTTGGGAAAGAAAAATTCATCAGGAGGGTGAATAATTTTGACTTCAACTTTTTATACAGATTGAACTATGGCAGTGCTAGTTGTAGTGCTATCAAAAGTATATTAAAGAGAGTAAACCTATTTGATTCTGCAACCAAAATGTTATCTGTGCTATTTAATGGTTTATTTTAAATGTAAAATTATTTACAACCTGTAGGGCCGAGCAGGAGCTCCCACTGAATGATCGCGTATCCCATTGGATATGCTGTAAAAACAATGATTCATCATCAGAAACACCATCATGTACAACAAATATGAATGCACTGAGTTTTGGTCTTAATATATGAGGGATGATGCACAGACAGCTGGTTGTAATAGAAAATGTTCCGCTTATCATATGGCTCCTCAGCTAAATAAACAGACAGCATTCATTAAATGTACAGTGTAGTGTAGCACATTGTAATTGTAAAAGATCTGCAAAGAGTATTGTCTCCCAAAAGAATTTGTTTCAGAACTGGCTGGAAATAGCCACCTACAACCACAGCACATTTATTATATCTCATCTATAGATTGAGACATCCTACTATAAAAAAATCACAGAGGAAAACCCCTGTTTGTGATGGCATTTTGGATTAATTAACTGCTTCAAAGATGGATCAGCAGTATGAGATACAGTATGTGAAAGTTACACACACGAGCAGACTGATATGACTGCAAACACTGTAAAATACTGCCGTTGACTAAATGAAGAACTGACCTGTAGGGCTGAGCAGGACTTGTCATTGGAGGATCACGAGACATGCTGCAGAGACAAAATTCATTTCAGTTCAAATATATTTGTATATTGCTTTTCACTATAATTATTGTTCCAAAGCAGCTTTACACAAGGTGTGCGTTAGTACAATTAAAATCAGAAAATGTTAAGGTGTGAATAGACTGGACAGTGCAGTGGTCAAGAGTATATCGATAGTTAAAATCTACTGTTATACGATATTTACTTGATATTTAATGAATATTTAAATAATACATTTTCAAAAAGGTGACATCTTTTCTGACTTATATTTTTTAGGTTGTACAATATGATTTGTGGTGCATTCACAAATAACTATTTGTGTTATCTTATTGTTTATAAGAAAGTGTCTGGTGCATATGGAGAAACAGACTGTGTTTCCTACATGTGCTGTTCAGCCAACTTACAGAAATTGCACAATGTTACATACTATTTTGAATGAGGTTATCTGATCTTTACAATAATTAGAAAAATCATTTTTTTCATGGCCAAAACAAAACTATTAAAAGACTATTTTTAAAATGTTTTCATTGTTTTATTTCTAGAATGCTTTAAAATAGATTAAATCAATTAACAAATGGCATTTGCATGCATTCATGAACAAGAAGATGACTATAAAATGGGACTATGATGTTTTCTGCTGGGACACCTGATAGATAAATAGGGCAAAACTATTTTGTTTCATCAACTTAAATTAGAATAGAGCGTCAACAGCCAGAAAAAGAAAACAAAGAACATTTTATAGACAATTATTTAAATCGTGTGAAAGATATATGATCAAATCTGTTTGTAAAAATGTTTGAAATGTAAATAAAACTAAGTGTTACTTGAGTGAAACTTAGGGCTCTATTTTAATGATCTAGGCGCAAAATCTAAAGCCTTTTGCTATTTTAGGTGCAGAAAAATACAGTCTGCGCCCTGGCGCTTATTTTCTTAATGAGTTATGGGTGTGTTTTGAGCATAACATGCATTAAAGAAATCAGAGTCTCATCTCTCATTCCCTTTAAGAGTCAGTTACGATGCGCCATGGTGCATTTGCTATTTACAAGGAGGACTTTGTAAGAGGAAAAACTGAACAACAGAGAAAACAGTTAAACAGACAATCTGCAGCGCCAGGATAAAGAATGAGCCTCCTCCATTCAACCTCTTTAATTTTACTCTATACTTTACTCCTTTACTATCATGGATAAGGGAAACTGTGTTGTACGCACTCCACCGAAGACATCCATTAGCCTACATATTTAATTTCCTTTGTTAAGCACAAAGATTTCCTTCAAAACTATTTCTAAATTCAGTTCTAATTTCCAGAAAATATCAATAATAACAAAGAGTTATATCTAAATACACATCTTATTCTTAGGCCGCATGTGGTGATACATTGGTGGCGCAGCGTGTAGTACTATTGCCTCACAGCAAGAAGGTTGTTGGTTCCAGTTCCGGCTGGGTCAGTTGGCATTTCTGTGTGGAGCATGTTCTGCACGTGTTTGCGTGGGTTTCCTCCTGGTACTCCGGTTTTCCCCACACGTCCAAAGACATCCGCCATAGGTAAATTGGGTAAGCTAAATGCGCTGGACTTTAGACCAGGTCTCAGTTGGTCAATGGCGCGGTTTATTTCAGTTCCTCAAAATAATAACTCGCCAACAGCCTTAACACACCTCCCTTCTAGACCGGCACACCCGCTATTTTGCTATTTAAACAACGTAGCACAAAACGTGAAAATTATGGTTGTGCTGGTCTAAAAATAGCAACAAATGGTGCCAAACACGTCTTGCGCCTTATTATGCCGGTTGTATGATAGGGCCCTGAGACTTTTAGCTCACTGCAAAACATCTAAAGTAGAAAAAATGTCAATTTTCCTTGTAGTATCTTGCCTTACTAAAAGCACACCTTGGTTTTTAGCAGCTCGGGATGTTATTTATTACCCTTCCACTCAATCAGTTTTTAAAAGTTACAAATTAACCTTCATAGGAATTCCTCAGTCTATTAATTCTAAACACCAAAACATTAGAAAATAAACTCAGAAAAGATTGTTAAATGTTTTCTCATTTATTTTTTAAGGAGAAAGTGTTTAGACTGGTTGCCGGTACTTTTTAAAATAGACATTAAAACAAAATTTATATATCTGATGAATGAATAATTGCAATTGACCTTTATTCCTTTAGAGTGTGGTTGTTTGACACATAATGATGATGTGATGATGTTCACTTATAATTACCACAGGCATAAAATAAATAATGGCTTGAATAGCTTTACTGCAGAGCAATCAAATTTAAAAGTCACTGTCACTTGACGGTGAATATGGTGAATAAGTTGTCAGTGATCAATACATTGATTTTGAAGCACATATCAGACTATATTCATGAGCTTAGCCTCAAAAAGGAGTGAAATGCTGAATTCACTGGGAAAATGAGATGACTTTGACATCTTCTTAGACTGAACTATTCCAGATCCAAGAGGATCAAAACATGCATTGTTTAGTCCTTTTGTGTTGATTATTTGAAGGAGAGTTTTATGCCATTTCATATGTGTGTTAGTGCAGGCATAATAGTTATGCAGACATAATTAGTGAAACCTTCTTTCAAGTACAGTTTTAAAAATATGATCAGAGAACAGATAAACTTCACCTATAGGGATGGATGGGCATGGCTTTCAAGGGAACATGGTCTTGTTGTGCTGGTCTCATGTTAGGAGAAGGTCGACCCTTTAATAACAGGACAAAAGGCAAAAAATAAACAGACAGATTTAGATCATTGAAGAAAATAACACTGATGTCTTGAAAAGGTCTAATGCTCAGTTTATATTGTGCTGCTTTTATGACTTCCAAAGGTATTGCCAGTAAATCTGATTGAGATGATTGCAGTTCTGTGCTACTGATATGAATCATTAACTATTTTAACTCGGAAGGTCCACATTACACTGACTTACATTCATATCAGATGCAAAAGCAATTCCAGGAAACAAATCCTGCTCTTTGGAAGCTGCCTTCATCTGTTCACTGAACAGATATAAACAAAATAAGACAGTGATTATTTGTTTGACGTAACACATAATGAATTTAGCATCACAGCCTGTAAGTCATATATTAGAATCACACTCATAAAGTCAGATAATGCAGAAGAGGCAGATAAACATTCACCAGATGCTGTTCAAAAACAATAAAGCTACATTACTCTAAAACTAGCTTTGTTTATTAGTCACTCTTAAACGGTTGTTTATTCACTGCAAAAAATATGCTTTACTTCCTTAAAGAAAGTCTCGTTTCTGATCCAAATATCTAAATGTTCTTAAATCAAGAAGCATTTTCTAGACAAGATAAAAACATTGTTTTATTTTTTAAAAATAATGTCAAAATGACACATTATAAAACTCCTTAAAACAAGCAAAAAATATACCAATGGAGTAACTAAAATAATCTTGCTTCAAACTGAAAAGGATGACTTATCCCATTATTTCTGAAAACAAAATAATGTTTTACTTGTGAGGAAAATACTTCTTGATTTTAAGGTTCAACACACCCTGAAGTGTTTTTTTATTTTTATTTTAAAGATTTGTGTGTGTTGAGCATCATTTAAGACAACGTTAGCACCTGTCAGCTTTAATAGTGAGAAAAAATTTATTAATTTTGAGCTTTTGTCAGCTAATTTTATCTTCCGGGTTTAAAATAATTTTTGGGGCGGGATCAAAATCAAGTTATAACATGCCGGTTTCTCATTATTATTCATAGCTGAGCTTTCTTATCCTATGAGAAGATTCTGCTTATTCATTATTCATGACTGCACGTGCTTTCTGAAGGCAAGGCAGACCTGCCAAGCTATGATACCACATCCGCTCACGAAGCGCAGTATTTAGCCTTTCATGAACAGTCGCATGTGTTTGTTTCCATGATCCAAGGAGTTTGTTGCATGTTTTTCCCTGTGATGCTGTCCGGGCTGATACAGCAAAGTTGTTGGTTTACAGCAAGCATTTTTGTCGGGAGAGCTGTACGAGAATTAGAGAATGGCGGACTTTGTCTTTTATCAGTTGAGCTCGTTACCATTCAGACACATCGCCTATATCCATGCTGCTGTGTTCGCCTATGTTTAAAATCCTCCAAAATACTGGCAGGGCTAATGGTTCAAATTAAAAGGGCACGAGACCTGCTGCACTGCTATCCACTGTGTCTGCTTTCAGACCCAGGGATTCAGGAGGAGAGAAGTCCTCCTCATTTATGGTGTTTATATAAACATGATTATCTTTATGATGATATAACAAATTGTGGTTATGTGGATATGAAATTATGAGTAACAAATGTAGCAGGAAATTAAATTACTTACTGTTTATTTCTTTGCATTTTAACTTTGTAAACTATAAATTCACGGTTTGTCTCTGCACGGTTTGTGTCGTAAGCCAGCTGACAGTTGTTTGCTCCACTTTTTTTCCCCTGCTCTGCCGGCCATGCCCACTCCTCCTTCTGCTCCACGCCCATCATGTAGCATTTTTGGAAAAAAATTAGAGGTCGACTTGAACTAAAAGAGGGGGGTTTCATGGCCCATTAAGAATTATTTGATATTTGTACTATAGACACCAGACAAAACCCCTAAGTAGGCTAAGAAAAGCATTTTTTGCAGCGTTGGCATGGACGGGTCTGTGACCAACCTTTAACATCCATGTGACCTTTACATTTGACAAAAGGTTCTGTACTGTGAAAAATGGTTAAAGAACATTTTACTTGTTTAAAAATAAGTTCTTATAGAACATCACCCTTGTTAAAAACCCTTGTTTGGTTCTTCCTGGCACCTTTATTTTGAGGTGCTCTTACCTTGTGTGGCTGTTGTTTGACTGCAGCATCAGCATGTACACAATCACACCCACCAACACGGCGAGTGTGAGACCGGGCAGAGACGCCACCAGGGCAAAGGTCACCACTGTCCATCTTTGAGAGCAGTCATCGCCGATGTAAAACTCATCTTTGTTATTGTGACACCTATATAGGGAACAAAGGGGTGAATCTCAAAACAAGCTTTAGACTACAGTCCAGAGTATAACAGAAAATGCATCTAGAAATAGAAGTTGATTACCGACAAAACGGTTCTTCATTGAAGCAGGTACATCTGCTAATTTTATCATCACAGCCTAAAGTATTATCCGCACATTCCCCAAAGTCAGCTTTCCCTTCACAGGCTGATCAACACATACAAACAGAATTGACAGAATCTTAGCTTGGACACAATCATGAGTGTTTGTAAAGGCTGATACGTGAACATTTTAACATATTCCATAACATATCTGATTTTAAAGACACACTCACGATTTCTGGTCGCCCCAGCTGTAAGAAATGAGATGAAAAACAAATAAAGAAAGACCTTCATCTTTTAGTTCCGTACACGACCACATAAACACACATCTGAATTCCAGCACTGCCACTTGCATTATAAAAGCCCTTTGCTCTTTACACCGGTATTTAATTGTCAGATGTTGTCACTCACACACACCCAATCGTGCACACACACACACACACACACACACACACACACACACACACACACACACACACACACACACACACACACACACACACACATACGTGTTTTGCTATACTTGTGAGGGCCATGACCCAGTAGCATGTTGTGAGGACCCCCCTTTCTGTTAATGCTAGGAAAATAAAAAAAATAGTAGTGCCACTAGAGGGGAGCAGACAACCAGGAAATCACTTTAAATCTGTAAAAACACCATGTTCACAGAAATGGTGAGGTCGGGAGAGGAGTTGCGAGGACCGCACTGTTACTAGGCAGATTTCAGTTTGACGGTTATGGGTAGCGCTTTTTAAAAGTGATCAGAGATGCTGATTTTAGTCCAAATAACACTTTTAATCACTGAATAATTAGTTTGATTATCATTTTAATTACTCAAACGGTTCAAAATGCGGATATATTTTGTTAATAGCCTGCTGATTTCATATGATTGGATAATATAGTCTCGACTAAGGAAACTCTGCTATATCACACAATGGCCATTTCATTAGGTCGGTCATGGTCATTGACACTCATTTCTATTTTTGTGTGTCCATAAACACGAACCCTGACAACATTTGGTTGATTTAAGAAATGAACTTACTATAATGAGTGCTGAAACGGATCGAGGTTGATTCCATCCACACAGATCTTTCTCTACAGAACGCACGTGAGCTGCGGGTTAACTGTAATTCATTCATCATGGAGGAATTATGTCTGTCCATCTCGCGTTCATCTGAACTGCTGCGTAAACTGAGTAAGAGAGCAAATGACGAATCCATGCGCGCCGCAGCACTTCAGGAGTATCGACTCACTGCAAACTGATGATTCACTAAATGATGATTCAGTAAACAATGATTCTTTAGTCGCGTTTGACTAAAGAAAGTCAGTCATGATGACACTTGCTCCATGCAAACACCTTATAAAGCAGGCTTATAATAATAATACTTGTTATATTTTTTTCCAGAGATTTGTCAGCTGTTTACTGTTGTATGTTTTCATATTTATTTTTTTACAGTAGATATTGCTTTTAATGCATGTTGCATGACAGTATAGATGATAAATAACTCATAATTGTTTAAAAACAATATTTGGTTACACTTTATTTTAAGGTGTCCTTGTTACAGCATTATTATACATTTAAATACTAAGTAATAGTAATTAACTACATGCACTTACTATATAGTTAGGATTATGGTTGGCGTACATGTAACATTTGTAACAAGGACACCTTAAAATAAAGTGTTACCCAATATTAGTTTGTTAATCTGTTGATATCTTCAGGGTACTTTCAAAACAACATTTTTATTAAATTCTCTAACCGGCTTATATTATGATAAAGAATAGCAGCTGAATTAAAATCTGTGATATGAGCCGCACTGAGTTTGAGCAGTTGGAACAGAAAACAAGACAAAAAAACTGCAGTTAAAGTTTACGCTGATGATAAATACCACTCTAATCTCAGACATGGTCTTGGTCACAAGTTTATTTTAGTTTTAGCAGTTGAGTGAAATTCCAACTTAGATAAAAAGTATAGAGAAACAAAACCGGTTATTTGACAAGCACCACATTACAAGCTCCAAAATGAGAAATCAGAGAAGATGGTAATTTATTTATAACAGAAATATTTTATTTAATAAAAAAATCAACACAGAATACCTGTCAAAAACAGGTTCACAAGGCCAACATCTAACAACATAGTCAGCTCTAAAAGTACACATCTGGATGGCAAAACTAAAGGAAGAAAAACGTAAAGTTCTGTTTGTTGTGCAGAATAAAGAGTCAGAAAATCAGGATGAATTTAAGAGGGAGAGAGGATAGTTAAAGGTTAGTTTACTTCTTTAAAGAACAGAAATTTATCAATCAGTTTCTTCTTTGTGATTGGATTACATTGTGAACATGATTTTTGACATCTCTCCAGCCCCTGGTTTGAAGCACTGGTTCTTTCTGTAGGCACTTTAAACATTTGTCTTTCCCTGGAACTTTCATTAGTGTTATGCAGGTCCCTTGCTGTCGCCAAACCACTTTTTTTCAGCATCACTCCAGGGAATGTTTGTTCTGCCTGGAAGAACCTACAGAAAAGAATCAGAAAAGCACATGATTCCATCAGTCATAAGTAAACATGTATATTAAGTAAGTATGACTTTGCTGGAGGGATAATAACAATAAAATCACTATGTATACATCTATTATAGTCCTTGTGTATTGCATTATTTTACATGTGCACTGAACACCTAAACTGAAGAACGTAGTAATATAGTAGTAGTAAGAGCAGTAATATCAGTGGAGGCAGTGCTAGGTATTTTAGCATCAGTGGCAGCTTTCGTAGCTTTTAGAAAATTATATGACTGAGTAGTAAAGATGACAGAGAGACAATCATTTCAATTTCTATGAGGGTTCATGTTTTTGCTTTATGAGCATATATTTTAAATATTGATGTAGTACACATCACAAAAAGTCTAAATAATAGGGATCCTAAAACTACTCCATAAAATTGATAATAGGGGTGTGACGATAACTGCATCACCGCCTTACCGCCATAATGAGATGTCAACCGCGGTGATGTGGTTATTACCGTCATCACCGCCCATTTTAGTTTAGTATTTATTTTTGCTTGTGAATCTTTTAGGATTGTATAGAAAAACAGAATAAACTAAATAAAAGGAATAAAAGGCCTGCCCTAAGTATTTTCCACTTAAATTACAAATTTAGATTACAAAACTAAAACACTGAATCCTTTTTAAAACCAGCATAGGCTGTTTTTATTTTAAGCTTATTTTAATAAAGCAGGCCTACTAACTCAAATCAGTCGCTCCACAGAAAATAAGCATTTTAACGCACCGCTGTAATTTCTATATCCCAATCCCTTTATCAACATGTTTAATAAAAGGCATTATTTTAAAGATTATAACCTGAGAATATGATTTACCTCAGCGCTGCACTTTTCTCCTTCACTCTCGCGCTGAGTTCAGGTGACGGAGTGTTGTGAAGTAGTTAAACTCTCAAACTGGCACAGGAATATCAGTATATTAATATAGGCTTTGCTAAAATGCTGGTCAAATGTAGGTCTTTTTTTACAGCTATAAACAGACGCGCATGCTGCGACCACGGTGATGAGGCAACAATCGCATATATTTTGACTTATTTAAAGGGCACCTATGGTAAAAAATCTACTTTTCAAGCTGTTTAGACAGCCATATGTGCATGTATGGTGTATAGAGCGTCATATTGGGGTGATATAAGCACACCCAGTGCTTTTTTTTCAATTTAACAACATAAAAAACGGTGGACCAATTGGAGCGGTGTTCAAACCGACTGCAACTTTACATTGGAGCGGTCCCCCCGCCCACCAAAATTGATTGACAGGCGTGTCATCATATCCTCAGTTTGTTGATTCACGTCCGCCATTTTCAGCGTGAGTCGAAGCGATATCACTAAAGGAACACGCTAGCTCTATTTTTAGATGCAAGGCTCATTGGGCTCAACACAAGATCAATATTCTCCACATTATCGCTCTAATCGGAATTATTGGTTGTATCTTTAGGTAGGTTTGCAAACATGTGTACTTCTCATTGAGTCTACCTTATACTTCAGCCGTTTGCATTTCTCGTGATCCCAGAAGCTCCCTGTGATCTTAACTAGCATGCGTTTTACAATTCTAATCATAGGTTTCTATCAGGGTACACTCAAGTCGACGGCTGGGCGCTGCGGACCGCTGCAGAAACCTATGTTTAGAATTCAAAATGCGAAGCGACGATTCGGGAGACTTCATGTTTCTGCCGCGCCACAGAGAGTGTCTGGTGTGCCGTGTCGCGGCTTCAATCGGCGCATCCGGTGCCTCAGTCAAAGTTAATTCAGTGTGCGTGGTTATTAGTTTCTGTGTACAAGCTCGGCACTTGAAACTAGCACACAGTTGGCTGTAAAACTGTACAAAGACACAAATGATTTTGTACTCTCTGCTTGGTCTGTGTCAGAGTTGTACTTGTACGACTGAATGCTGATCCTCTCCTCTCAGTCTGCCTGTCTGTGTTGCAAACACAGAGCGGGTGAGCTCATGGCCCCGCCCCCTTGTTACGTTGGGCGGGAAGCCGAAACTAATTTACATGTGAAGCAACACACCCATAAATCAGCGAGCTGTGGACACGCCCCCAACATGACACTTTTGAACACATTATAATAAAACAATCTGAATTGTGTTTTGAACTGAACCTAAACTGGCACACTCAGAAGAGCCATAATATTAATATTACATCATAAAAAAAGAGGTCAACTATGTGCCCTTTAAAGTAGGCTATAGGCTATAATAATTTTGTGTAAAGACATTTATAAAAATATGTAGCTAATATATCACAGGGGTTTGTGTAGCAGCAATTAGAATGGAGCATAATTAAATCCTTTTTTCCCTTGGAGCGAAACAAACACTACACAGTTGTGTAGCGGATGGGGACGCACAAGAATATACAATTCAGATATTTTTGTTGGAAGAAAAATATTCTTTGAACGAATTTTGTTTTGTACAATTTGTATCTTAGTTTTTGTGGGTCAGTTATTTACAAAATAAACATGAATAACTAATAAACTTTGAGGTGAAGCGATGTGCCTCAGGGTCCACTATGCCGCGGCCAAAACACAAACTGGTCTGTTAAATACAATCGTAATATAAATAAAATAAAAGTGAAATATTCAGTTTGGAATATTGAATCTTTGTTAACTGTATCAAAAATAAAAGAGCAGCCTATATTATCACTCTTTATGACAAACATCCATTGATCGGTCAGTTTCGCTTTAGTTTAATCAGAGTTTGAACTTTCTGATATTTTAGGCAAAGTGGTCTGCATAACCAATGATTGAACTTATCCACCTGCGACCCACCCATAATTAAACATCATGTAGGCGAGCTGGCTTTTTGATTACCTGAACCGTGTATTAACGGCTGCACCAGCATAACCGAGATCTGCATATTAATATCAGCACCAGCAGATATAAGAGAGTTTGTTTCATAACAGCGTTTTCTGCTTCTTAAATATCCAATATTAAGAGAGTGACTCCATAAGGTACATAACCTGTGCACACTTGATTATTACTTGAATGTGTAAAGTCATGGACGCATCTCACAGCGCAAAGCATAACTTATCCTTTAAATGTCCATGCTTTATATGTCATTGATGAGGTCTATCTATTGAAAGGGTTACCTACAATGGAGTATATATAGGCTATATATGCGCTACATAGCAGGGACGTTAAGGTTGTATGTAACCCTTTCAGTAGATAGGCCCTGAGGCACATCGCTTCACCTCAAAGTCTATTAGTTATTATTGTTTATTTTATAGATTACTGACCGACAAAAACTAAGATACAAATTGTACAAAACGAAATGCGTTAATTGTAAAAAATATATGAATTGAAACACAACTGTGCAGTGTTTGTTTCGCTCCTCTGGAAAAAAGGATTATGCTCCACTGTAATTGCTGCTACACAAACCCCTGTGATATATTGGCTACATTTTTAAAAAAAAGTCTTTACACACAATTATTATAGCATATAGCCTACTTTAAATAAGTCAACATATATGCGATTGTTGCCTCATCACCGTGGTCACAGCTCGCGCTTCTGTATAGCTTCTGTAAAAAAAGACCTACATTTGACCAGCATTTTAGCAAAGCCTATATTAATATACTGATATTCCTGTGCCAGTTTGACACTGTAAATTAAACTGAGGAGAGTTTAACTACTTCACAACACTCCGTCACCTGAACTCAGCACGAGGGCGAAGGACAAAAGTGCAGCGCTGAGGTAAAATCATATTCTCAAGTCATAATCTTTAAAATAATGACTTGTATTAAAAATGTTGATAAAGGGACTGGGATATAGAAATTACAGCGTTAAAACTGCTTATTTTCAGTGGAGCGATTTTATTTTTATATATATATATATATATATATGTGTGTGTGCGGGTAACCGACATACCGCATGATTTCTTGCTTCAACACCGCGATAACAGAAAATCCGTTACCGTCACAGCCCTAATTGATAATCATTGATAGACATTTGTTGTCAATTAATGGCATTATCAATTAGTTTAGTGTGACAACAAAATAACTCAAAATGCTGAAGAGTTGAGATCAACCAGCATGAGGATAAAGTGTGCATCCTAGAGACTTTAAATTAGTTAATAAGGTAACCTAAAATGTAACTGTAACCTTAAAGTTATTCCATTATTATTGAAGTATCGGATCAGGTTTCGGTAGATACTCGAAATCAAAGGACTCTGACTCGAGGGCAAAAATACCGGACCGGGACATCCCTAATCTGTATAGCAAAAGTTCATCAATTATCTGAATAACATAGCTAACAATCTTACCATTTCCATTACCAGTCTTAGACGTTCTGTTTTCTTTGGTCTGTGTGGGAGTCAGGGCTTTCTGGGTAAAGAAAAGAGACAGCTTGTGATATATAAACTAAAAACTGACTTATTAATTACTGAACTCTATAAGCCTGAAAGTCTAAGCTGTATATAATCAAACTGCAAACCATCCAAGTTGGAGTAATATGCCTCGTCATGCTCACGTCTACATTTCTGCCTTCTAGATAACTCTGTAACACAAGAAAATTAACATCAGATTATCACAAGTTATATCTGTATAGAAAAAGGTCATCAATTATCTGAATAACTACATTATTCAGATCCCTTTTTTCTGTTTATGTGTTTATGAGCTTGATTGCATATATATATATATATATATATATATGATAGTTGAGAATGCGCCGCTTCGCGGTGTAGAGAAACCTGCTTTCCGAGAAATAATGGCGGCAGAATAATGAAGCAAGATACTAGGGATGTGAACCTACACTGGTCTCACGGTTCAGTTCTGTTATGATTATCATGCCATTGATTCGGTTCAATTCGATGTCTCGGTGCATTGACGATGCTTTCCATACATAATTAGATTTTTTCTTCACAACACAAGATTTTTTTTTTATTAAAATCTATAAATATATTAATATTTATATTTGATTTGTAATACAGTTTTGTTCTTAAATACAGCAGTCAGATATATGAACTGTACCCTTAATTTGATCTCCTCAAGAAAACACTCTTTCTGAATGTATCAAACAAAACTCCAGTACATGCACAGAAGACAGCATGAGCATTTATAGCAAATAACCTAATGTAAACATTATCCCGCTTGCTTTTTGAGCACTGTCAATTGAGGTCTTACACCTTTATGATTGGTCATTGCCTTCACCCGCTCAACAGAAAGGGCTGCGACCTCAACGAAAAAAGTTCTCAGTTATTACCGTGAAAATTGGTTAGGCATGGATAACACGCAACTCAATAGGCACAACTTTTATTGTAATTTTAAATGTAAAAATAAAATGTATGTTATGCTATCATAAGTGGGGTTTTTTTTCGTGAAATTGTCCGGTTGGCATTTGTAAAAAAATAATAATAATAAAAAATTAGGCTATTAGGCCTACTTGTGATTTTATTTATCTAGTTAGCCTATTTAATAACTTGTTTTCAGGTTACATTTTCATTTGAAGGCAATAAGCTTACAAGTAAAAAACAAACAAACAAAGATATTCTACTGTATTAAAGCCATCAAAATAGGTCTACATTATATTTTCAAATCCACATCACGCACTATATACCTATTTCACTTTATAACACTGCAAACTTGACTTCGCAGGCTGATCATCTTTAAAGATATTTTTTAAGTGTCCTAACTTGAGACTGCTGCCTCATAATGGGATGTTTCTTTACACAACCGTTAAAGTGCACTTTAGCAATGTCAAAATTAAAGCAAACATTCAAAAGGGTTCTGCGTTTTGTCAACTGTATAGCTTAATTGTAATAATAATGAATATAATAAATGATAATATTATTTATAGTGTAGACTACTGAGGGACTGTGCAGTGTCCAACTAAACCTTTTTATTTCTAACTAAAAAACATAAAATGACTGGCAGCTGCGTCCCTGCTGAAATTTATTTAACAACAAATTTTTTTAGCGTTTCTTTCCATTTAGAGCTCAAGAGAGTTGTATTTTCAGATTTAATTAACCAAAACATGAAATGAATTAGGCTGTTGGCCTTCATGAAATCCACTAGTCCAGTTTTCTCCTGTGTGAAATTAGAGAGCACCTCCGCCGCCGCGTGCACGTTTTAAAGGCTATATACCCCCCCCCCCCTCACCACCGGCAGTTGTTGGTGATTTCCCACCCTGGTAGTAAAAAATCGTCACCGTCACAGCCCTAGGTTTATTGCGCAGTCTGTTTCAGGTTCTCAAAATAGGTTGTTTTCACATGACGTCATTGCTGACACGTGACTCAGATGGAGGGCAGGAAGTGGTTCTTCATAAGATTCGCTACCAGAACATTAAAATATTTGTTTTATGTTGTTTCTAATAGTTTAAAGTGGCTAATATAAAGAAATGCCGAACAGCTTTTATAGACTTTCAAAAGCTTTTGCTCATAAAGTGGTAAAAGTTCAAGAAATGTAAAAAAGGTGGCGTGTGATAAACATTTACTCAATACATCTATGTGTACAAACTTTTTTTGAACGCTATAATTCGTAACAGCACCAATAAAGATTATATACAGGCCTAGCTGTGTGTATAAATATATTAATGTGTTATATAAAATCAGATACAAACACCAGCACACTTATACAATATCAAAGAAAAGATAAATAACGTACTCTGCCATGTAATCGCTGTAATGAAATCTCTGGCTTGTTTTGCATTAATCCAAGTCTTTACTGGCGTTTGGCAGAATAAACACCTGTAACATTAACGTCTATATGCGCAGAAGCGGTGAATGTTTGTTAATGGTAAGTTCACTGGACAAAACTAGACAATTATTATTGTGGAGCACTTTACCTCCTTACAAAAATAAATAAATAATAATGTAGACTATGCGTCCATGCTTTTGTCTGCTTTCATCTGTTATTTTGTGATGTCTGGAAGATCCACATGGGGAAAAACTATAGTAATTTATAATAAAAGATGTTTTTGAACCACATAGTAAAGTGTATAATGTGTAGAACTCTTATTGAACAATGAATACTAGCGAAGGTAATGAATTCTACCAAATACTGTAGCATAGTAAACTAATAAACTGTAATACTGCTGCATTGTGATCGTGTATGATTATAGCGTAGAGAAGAGAAGCCTCTTAAATAATTAGTTTATTACTACAGTTGTCTTCCCACAGCAACAATTACTATGACAGTTTAATTAATTAAAGTATTTATTTTTTCATGTGATATAATAGCTTATATAGTGTCTACTGCCTCGATGACAGGCAAACATATTTTAGTTGAGTACAAAACTCGGCCCTCTTCATGATATAAGGATCATGCCCAACATATGTGCTTATTTTCTATTTATATCTTATACAGAAAGATAGAAATATGGTATAAATCACAAAAATACACTTTCCTTTATGACTCCCATTCAGTTTTTAGTTCCTGCCCTCCATCTAAATTTTGTGCGTCACCAGAACCAAATGATTGAAAACAACCTTCAGCAATGTGCCAACAATACACCTTAACACACATCTATTTTGGACCAGAACACCCATGAGTCCACAAAGTAGCGCACATGGATTTACTATTTAAACAACGTGGTGCAAAACAGAAAGTATGGGAGTATGATAGGGCCCATAGAGTTAGAGTTAATCTGTTACCTGCTCATCATGATCATCTCTCTCAGCCTGGCCAGGGTGGTGATGCTCTCTCAGTCTCTTTCTGTCTTGAACTTTCTCTGATATCTGTATGAATATATAGTGTTAGACACTCAATAACAATCATATTGTGTCCATTACTTATCAAACACTCAGTTCACGAGTTCACACTGACAGATATTTGACTATATAGAATATGCATATTTGGTGTGCTGTCCGGGGAGAGCGCTCGGGAAGACACCCTAACTCGTGTTATTTCCCTTATCAGGATAGAGAGAGTTAGGGTCCGAGCGCAGTGTCTAGCCCGGCTTCAGAATGCTCCCCAAAGATGCAATTTATAGAAGGACAGCAACCAGACAGATATCATGGTCTCTCCCAAAATGCTAGCCTTGAAAATTTGGAGGGGTGCTGTACCGCATTGGGAAAGAGTGAAAAATGGCTCCGGTGGGTGCAGTGATGCAGATGTGACTCCTTGGGAGCTGTTAATGCTTGGCAGTGATGAAATGTAAATGTGTACTCCAGAAGGAGCCGCCACTGTTGAGGCAGTAATCTGCAGTGTTGTGATATGATTTCTATATCAATAATGATTGCGTCTCTGGTGGGTGCGGTCGCTGTACTTGCAGTGGTGCATTATAATGGTGTGCGTCTCCAGTGGGAGCTGCTACTGCACTAGCAGTGGGAACTGTCACTGCACTCGCAGTGCGTCTGCAGTGGGAGCTGTCACTGCACTCGCAGTGCGTCTCCAGTGGGAGCTGTCAATGCACTCGCAGTGCGTCTGCAGTGGAAGCTGTCACTGCACTCGCAGTGCGTCTGCAGTGGGAGCTGTTACTGCACTAGCAGTGCGTCTCCAGTGGGAGCTGTCACTGCACTAGCAGTGGTGCATAATAAGGTGTGGGATCTGTCACTGCACGCAGTGCATCTTCAGTGGGAGCTGTCACTGCACTAGCAGTGCGTCTGCAGTGGGAGCTGTTACTGCACTAGCAGTGCGTCTCCAGTGGGAGCTGTCACTGCGCTAGCAGTGGTGCATAATAAGTTGCATCTCCCGTGGGAGTGGTCACTGTGCTAACAGTGGTGCGTAATATGGTGTGCATCTGCCGAAGGAGTGGTCAATGCGCTAGCAGTGGTGCGTAATAAGGTGTGCATCTGCCGAAGGAGTGGTCACTGCGCTAACAGTGGTGCATAATATTAAGGTGTGCGTCTCCTGTAGGAGCGGTCACTGCGCTAGCAGTGGTGCGTAATAAGGTGTGCATCTGCCGAAGGAGTGGTCACTGTGCTAACAGTGGTGCGTAATAAGGTGTGCATCAGCCGAAGGAGTGGTCACTGCGCTAACAGTGGTGCGTAATAAGGTGTGCATCAGCCGAAGGAGTGGTCACTGCGCTAACAGTGGTGCGTAATAAGGTGTGCATCAGCCAAAGGAGTGGTCACTGCGCTAACAGTGGTGCATAATATTAAGGTGTGCGTCTCCTGTAGGAGCGGTCACTGCGCTAACAGTGGTGCGTAATAAGGTATGCATCTGCCGAAGGAGTGGTCACCACGCTAGCAGTGGTGCGTAATAAGGTGTGCATCTGCCGAAGGAGTGGTCACTGCGCTAACAGTGGTGCGTAATAAGGTGTGCATCTGCCGAAGGAGTGGTCACTGCGCTAACAGTGGTGCGTAACAAGGTGTGCATCAGCCGAAGGAGTGGTCACTGCGCTAGCAGTGGTGCATAATATTAGGGTGTGTCTCCTGTAGGAGCGGTCACTGCGCTAGCAGTGGTGCGTAATAAGGTGTGCATCTGCCGAAGGAGTGGTCACTGCGCTAACAGTGGTGCGTAATAAGGTGTGCATCAGCCGAAGGAGTGGTCACTGCGCTAACAGTGGTGCGTAATAAGGTGTGCATCAGCCGAAGGAGTGGTCACTGCGCTAGCAGTGGTGCGTAATAAGGTGTGCATCAGCCGAAGGAGTGGTCACTGCGCTAACAGTGGTGCGTAATAAGGTGTGCATCAGCCGAAGGAGTGGTCACTGCGCTAACAGTGGTGCGTAATAAGGTGTGCATCAGCCGAAGGAGTGGTCACTGCGCTAACAGTGGTGCGTAATAAGGTGTGCATCAGCCGAAGGAGTGGTCACTGCGCTAACAGTGGTGCATAATATTAAGGTGTGCGTCTCCTGTAGGAGTGGTCACTGCGCTAACAGTGGTGCGTAATAAGGTGTGCATCAGCCGAAGGAGTGGTCACTGCGCTAACAGTGGTGCGTAATAAGGTGTGCATCAGCCGAAGGAGTGGTCACTGCGCTAACAGTGGTGCGTAATAAGGTGTGCATCAGCCGAAGGAGTGGTCACTGCGCTAACAGTGGTGCGTAATAAGGTGTGCATCAGCCGAAGGAGTGGTCACTGCGCTAACAGTGGTGCGTAATAAGGTGTGCGTCTGCCGAAGGAGTGGTCACTGCGCTAACAGTGGTGCATAATATTAAGGTGTGCGTCTCCTGTAGGAGCGGTCACTGCGCTAGCAGTGGTGCGTAATAAGGTGTGCATCTGCCGAAGGAGTGGTCACTGCGCTAACAGTGGTGCGTAATAAGGTGTGCATCAGCCGAAGGAGTGGTCACTGCGCTAACAGTGGTGCGTAATAAGGTGTGCATCAGCCGAAGGAGTGGTCACTGCGCTAGCAGTGGTGCGTAATAAGGTGTGCATCTGCCGAAGGAGTGGTCATTGCGCTAGCAGTGGTGCGTAATAAGGTGTGCATCTGCCGAAGGAGTGGTCACTGCGCTAACAGTGGTGCGTAATAAGGTGTGCATCAGCCGAAGGAGTGGTCATTGCGCTAGCAGTGGTGCGTAATAAGGTGTGCATCTGCCGAAGGAGTGGTCACTGCGCTAACAGGGGTGCGTAATAAGGTGTGCATCAGCCGAAGGAGTGGTCACTGCGCTAACAGTGGTGCGTAATAAGGTGTGCATCAGCCGAAGGAGTGGTCACTGCGCTAGCAGTGGTGCGTAATAAGGTGTGCATCTGCCGAAGGAGTGGTCACTGCGCTAACAGTGGTGCGTAATAAGGTGTGCATCTGCCGAAGGAGTGGTCACTGCGCTAACAGGGGTGCGTAATAAGGTGTGCATCAGCCGAAGGAGTGGTCACTGCGCTAACAGTGGTGCGTAATAAGGTGTGCATCAGCCGAAGGAGTGGTCACTGCGCTAGCAGTGGTGCGTAATAAGGTGTGCATCTGCCGAAGGAGTGGTCACTGCGCTAACAGTGGTGCGTAATAAGGTGTGCATCAGCCGAAGGAGTGGTCACTGCGCTAGCAGTGGTGCGTAATAAGGTGTGCATCTGCCGAAGGAGTGGTCACTGCGCTAGCAGTGGTGCGTAATAAGGTGTGCATCAGCCGAAGGAGTGGTCACTGCGCTAACAGTGGTGCGTAATAAGGTGTGCATCAGCCGAAGGAGTGGTCACTGCGCTAACAGTGGTGCGTAATAAGGTGTGCATCAGCCGAAGGAGTGGTCACTGCGCTAACAGTGGTGCGTAATAAGGTGTGCATCAGCCGAAGGAGTGGTCAATGTGCTAACAGTGGTGCGTTATAAAGGTGTGCATCAGCCGAAGGAGTGGTCACTGCGCTAACAGTGGTGCGTAATAAGGTGTGCATCAGCCGAAGGAGTGGTCACTGCGCTAACAGTGGTGCGTAATAAGGTGTGCATCAGCCGAAGGAGTGGTCACTGCGCTAACAGTGGTGCGTAATAAGGTGTGCATCAGCCGAAGGAGTGGTCACTGCGCTAACAGTGGTGCATAATATTAAGGTGTGCGTCTCCTGTAGGAGTGGTCACTGCGCTAACAGTGGTGCGTAATAAGGTGTGCATCAGCCGAAGGAGTGGTCACTGCGCTAACAGTGGTGCATAATATTAAGGTGTGCGTCTCCTGTAGGAGTGGTCACTGCGCTAACAGTGGTGCGTAATAAGGTGTGCATCTGCCGAAGGAGTGGTCACTGCGCTAACAGTGGTGCGTAATATTAAGGTGTGTGTCTCCTGTAGGAGCGGTCACTGCGCTAGCAGTGGTGCGTAATAAGGTGTGCATCTGCCGAAGGAGTGGTCACTGCGCTAGCAGTGGTGCATAATATTAAGGTGTGTGTCTCCTGTAGGAGCGGTCACTGCGCTAGCAGTGGTGCATCATAATAAAGTGTGTGTCTCCTGTAGGAGCGGTCACTGACACTATCATTAACACTCTGCTAACACTCACCTGCTCATCATGATCATCTCTCTCAGCCTGGCCAGGGTGGTGATACTCTCTTAGTCTCTTTCTGTCTTGAACTTTCTCTGATATCTGTGTGAATATATAGTGTTAGACACTCAATAACAATCATATTAGAGCTGGGCGATATGGCAAAAAAATTATAACGATAATTTTTTTCATATCGGTCGATATCGATAATTATAATGATAAATGTAAAAATCTTCATATTTATCAATTTTATAAGATTTTAACCACACCAATCCCTTTGTGCAGCTGATTTAACACATTTTGTGAAATGTTTTAGCTGTCTGACAATTTAAATAAAATAATAAGCAAAAGAACAATCTTAATTCAGCATTTACATTTACTGTGAAGTGTAAAAGTGATTACATTAATATTTATTAAGCACCAGGCTTATTAGGTTTTAATATGTTTAATTAACATGAGAAAATCAGTGGTACATGAAACTACAACAATTTGTACCTGCTTATTTCCAGAAGGTTTTCTTTGTCCCATTATCTGTAAAACAAAACAATTACCTTTCAGCAAGATCACCACACATTATTATTAAATTACCACAGTGGTATAATTTATTCATTTATTTTAAATAGTGGCCACATGAATAGAGGTAAATTTGGTTTTATATTCGCACATTCGGACTTTCCCCTTAATAATATTATTTCATTAAAGTATTATTTGCAAACTCTAAATAACAAAATCATATTAGCAGCAAATGACTATCAAAGTACAACATTGTTCACAGTCAAATAAACAGTGTTAATGTTGTTTAGAAATCATACTTGCATGCTAATTCTGATTGAATATTCAAAGTAACATGGTAAACAATAAAGAGACTTCTAAATAAACGAATGTGCGAAAATAAAACCAACTTTACCTCTATGCCACATGAATGCATTAAATATTGCTAGTATAATAATAAATGACTTTATGGCAAATATGAATTTGTTCCATTCAGGATATTTTTGCTAATTGCTCCTACAATTTAGCCTAAATAAATTTAAAAACAGAATAAGGCATCAACTTGATAACTTTGAAGTTTCATTGAACTTATTAATTTCACCACAATTATCATACCATTAATAGAAAATATATCCATGTTACAGTTTCATAGAAAATCACAAACAAATACTTTTGCAGAGTTTTCACAGCCAGGGTCACTTTTATGCTGCAAAAACGACTCGAATAATTAATTTGTCATCAAAATTGTTACCAAATTTCAGTATTAGTTGAAGCACATGTAAGGACCAACTAATGTTAACTAAGCTAATGCTAACGTTAGCTAAATGACGATCGGGAAGGCTAGACCAGACTATAAAACACCTCAGCCTTGTTTAAAGTTAATTAAAATGAATTAAGCCTCACCTGTAACAGTTCTGGACGTCTTTTCCGCTGTTTCCCTCCTTGGCTTCGTCTGTCTTCGAGCACATGTCTCGTGATGTGCTTTAGCAGCCTCCGTGACATGCGTTCACGTGCCATAATTCTGATCTGTGTTAATGATCGGTTCTCAATCTGTCCCGCTCTCAGGCTCCCCTCCCCCACTCGAAACTCAAGCTCCCCTCCCCCAGCGCAGCCTCAAGTTCAAAAGTTCATGCAGCAGTATCACCAATCTAAGACTATTACTCCGGTTCAGCAATATCACGACTTTTGCACTTCATTTCACTCGGCTATATGTTCATTAATTTATTAATTGAGTTGATATTGTTTTAGATTTTATATTTTATGACAATTATTTATTTATTTGTAAATAAATAATTTATCATTGCATAAATGCAGTTAAGTTACAAAATAAATTAAGGTGTACACAGTAGATATAATACATTGGATGATATGGAATAAGATATAGGCATGTATTTACTAAAAGGGGTAAACATTTAACTGATAAAGTGGTTTTAATATCTTTTTAATTAAGCACGTTATAGGTGTTACACATCCACACACATATAGTAATGTACATACACAGCTAAAGCATAACATTATGACCACATTCAGTTTTATATCACTGTTTTACGTTATTTGTAAATTAAATTAAATGTAAGTGCACTTAAATTACTAAATAAAGTTAAGGTGTATAAAGTAGATAGAATACATTGGATACACTGTATGAACTATTGGATAAATGATGAACATAACAAAGACAAAAAAGTCACTTAACCTAATTAAAAAAAATAATAATAATTTAATAACAGGAATGAACACGCAGTAACAGGAATGAATATCCAGACACTGTGGATGTTCAGCTTGGTCTGGTGATAACTGGGTTGTGTGGAGCGATGTTTGAGGGCTTCTTTTGTCTTTGATGTTATGGTACATCTCTCTCCACTTTTTGTGGCGTCTGCACTTTTCTCTCTTAGGTCATTGATCAGTTTCTTCCTGCCTGACTCTAGGTCCTTCCTGTATCTCTCCGACTCATTCATTCGTTCATTTTCTTCTCGGCTTAGTCCCTTTATTAATCAGGGGTCGCCACAGAGGAATGAACCGCCAACTTATCCAGCATATGTTTTATGCAGCGGATGTACTTCCAGCCGCAACCCAGCACTAGGAAACATCCATACACACTCATTCACACTCATACACTACTGCCGATTTAGCTTATTCAGTTCACCTGTACTGTGTGTCTTTGAACTGTGGAGGAAACCGGAGCACCCGGAGGAAACCCACGCCAACACGGGAAGAACATGCAAACTCCACACAGAAATGCCAACTGATCCAGCCGGGGCTTAAACCAGTGGCCTTCTTGCTGTGAGGCAATCATTCTACCCACTGCACCACCGTGACACCCTTATTCAGATTCCTTCTCTAAATATTTCTGTCTCTTCTCTGGGTCTGCATCATGTTTACAATAAAGTCGTTGCTTTTCTGCAGCACTTATAGGTGGATTGGCACTCTGCAAGTATATAATACATACATATGATACATGTGATACACTCACCGGCCACTTTATTAGGTACACCTCACTAGTACCAGGTTGGACCCCTTTTTTGCCTTTCAGAACTGCCTTAATTCTTCGTGGCATAGATTCAACAAGCTACTGGAAATATTCCTCAGAGATTTTGCTCCATATTAACATGATAGCATCACACAGTTGCTGCAGATTTGTCGCTGCACATCCATGACGCCAATCTCCTGTTCCACCACATCCCAAAGCTGCTCTATTGGATTGAGATCTGCTGACTGTGGAGGCCATTTGAGTACAGTGAACTCATTGTCATGTTCAAGAAACCAGTCTGAGATGATTGGTGCTTTATGACATGGTGCGTTATCCTGCTGGAAGTAGCCATCAGAAGATGGAGACACTGTGCTCATAAAGGGATGGACATGGTCAGCAACAATACTCAGGTAGGCTGTGGCGTCAACACCATGCTCAATTGGTACTAATGAACCCAAAGTGTGCCAAGAAAATCTCCCCCACACCATTACACCACCACCACCAGCCTGAACCGCTGATACAAGGCAGGATGGATCCATGCTTTCATGTTGTTGAGGCCAAATTCTGAGCCGACCATCCGAATGTGTCAGCAGAAATGGAGACTCATCAGACCAGGCAACGTTTCTCCAATCTTCTATTGTCCAGTTTTGGTGAGCCTGTGTGAATTGTAGCCTCAGTTTCCTGTTCTTAGCTGACAGGAGCGGCACCCGGTGTGGTCTTCTGCTGCTGTAGCCCATCCGCCTCAAGGTTGGACGTGTTGTGTGTTCAGAGATGCTCTTCTGCAGACCTCGGTTGTAACGAGTGCTTATTTGAGTTACTGTTGCCTTTCTATCAGCTGGAACCAGTCTGGCCATTCTCCTCTGACCTCTGGCATCAACAAGGCATTTGTGCCCACAGAACTGCCGCTCACTGGATATTTCCTCTTTGTCGGACCATTCTCTGTAAACCCTAGAGATGGTTGTGTGTGAAAATCCCAGTAGATCAGCAGTTTCTGAAATACTCAGAGCAGCCCGTCTGGCAGCAACAACCATGCCACGTTCAGAGTCACTTAAATCCCCTTTCTTCCCCATTCTGATGCTCGCTTTGACCTGCAGCAGATCATCTTGACCATGTCTACATGCCTACATGCAGTGAGCTGCTGCCATGTGATTGGCTGATTAGAAATTTGCATTAATGAGCAGCTGGACAGGTGTACCTAATAAAGTGGCCAGTGAGTGTACATTTACAATATAAGTAATTGTAACTGAAACCTAAAAGATTCAAGTAAATCATCTTACATTAACAATGTTTTGCATTATTATTTATGAAACAGAGAACGCATCTCACTCCTGTTACTATTACTCAGTCCTGTTATGGCTTACAGTATATGAGTAACGGGACTGAGGGTCTGAGGGTGAGTTTTCAGCATAAAATTATCAAATTCATGCTAAATAGCCACATGGCACACATGCTAATAGCATGAGGATATGGAGCAAGTTTTAGCAGTTTATCAAAGATATGTATTTTTAAAATGAATTAATAAAATGAGAAGACTTTCCCCTTTGTTTTCCCATGGCCTTTAAAAGATCTGGATGATGAAACTTCCTGTTGAAAATATGCCTTATGGAATGTCCCAAGTTAATCAAAGGGGTAAATGTGTTAGGGTAACAGTAATGAGTGAAAACCTGGCGACACGGCTAAAATGTGTATTTTATCAAAAATGTTCAGATTTATTATTTTTTTTAAATAGGAAATCATTGATTGGATATAAAACTGCATGTAATTGCAAAAAAAAACTAATTTGGAAGGATTTTAAACAATATATTTTAGCAAATGTTAGAAGCAGGGAGTGGAGACATGCAACAGCTGCTCTTTTTAGTGTTCTACATAGTTTTTAATAATGATTTTAATTATTTATTCTAAATTTTGCAGTTTGCTAAATTTGAAGACTCTTTGATTGTTACTAAAATGCATTTTTGAGTTAATTTAATGCATTTTTATATATTTAATATTCTGGGGACATAAATGTTACCCATTCAGTGGAATGTCCTGTATATTCAGTGGCCTTTCTATCAAAACCACATTAACTTCTTCAGCAGTCATGTGTGGGTCAGACGGCACGGGCCAGCGTTTACTCCCATGAGCATCAGTGAGCCTTGGCTGCCTGTGATAAGTTGCGCTTCACAACTGTTCCCTCCTTGAACAGATTTCACTAGATGAGTGAACTGACCACTGCAGAAACACCTCACAAGAGCTGTAGTTTTGGAGATGCACTGACCCAGTCATCTTGCCATTACACTATGGCCCTTATTAAACTCACTCAAATCCTTACACAAGTCCATTTTCCTTTCTAACGTATCAACTTTAAAGACAAAATGTTCTCTTGCTGCCTAATATATGCCACCTGCTAAAAGATGCCTTGAGGAAGAGATGATCAGTGTTATTCACTTCACCTGTCTGTGGTCATAATGTTGTGCTGGATCAGTGTGTACACGGTATATCACAGCCAGTCTGCTTCAACAGAACTAGCAGCCTAAACTAAGGCTCATCACCAGAGGTGGTTAGGCCTTTGCTGTAGCTGACCATCACTTGTAAAGCAGCTCGTCATTCATTTTAGAATTGCCTGAACTCTCAAGGACTCTAAATCGTCTCTTTTTCTGTCAAGTTGAGGACAGGGTTGCCAACTTTGTTGCTATGAAATATGTGACATAATTTGACTAGTGCAGCCATGCAAATTAGCATATGCACTCCATCATTGCATCATATTTACATTTACTGTTTAAAGGATACATTCTGTACTGTACATTATATAAAACATTTAAAACTAAAAGCTAAATCAATAAAGCCTTCTCAACACCACTGCTGCTTCAATCTGTGGAGCAACCAATAAACAAGACATGGGAAATCACATACAGGACAAACCAGGCAAGCTCAACATATGGGATGTCCCGGCTAATACAGGGCGGCTGGCAACCTTAGTTGAGGACACGACAACTCTACCAGTGTTTTATAATATTATATATATATAATTGTGATTTATTATGTATTATATTACGGTTTTAGTGTTGTACTTTGTGAAATACTTTGATCAACCTTGGTTGTTTTTAAATAAGGTTGACACAGAGCTGACATCACACCTGACTGGAAGAGTGTTTGAAAGCTTTAGTTTACCTTGCATTACTCTTTTTACTCTTTTCATTTCTCTCACTGGGCACACTTCACTCTCACCCTGCAGTTTTGTACATCTTTCCTCCACACCACATCTCTAGTGAACGGCTGTTCAGCACTAATTGTGTGCATGTGCTCTATAAATCTATCTACTTTTGGTTATGTTAACCTGTAACAGTATAGACAGTCTTTTTTGAGTAAAGACTAGGAATGCCCAGCGCTTCAGAGCAGCTCACACAGAAGCAGCTCCTTCCCCCAAGCCTCCCTCTGAAACAAATGCTCCTTAAAGCAGTATTCTACTTTCACTACTCCTATAGTGCCTATATTATTGTTTGTTTATTATATGTACTTTAATGTATTTTATTTCAACATTTATAACACCTCTACAGCATTAGGCATTTGCACAAGTGTAAATATCATCTGTTAATATGTAAATTCAACTGTAAAATATGGTGATGTACTAAGGCTGCTGGTGACTGATGGGTTAGGGTGAAAAACATTTGATAAGTTGTAGATATTATGTATTTTCAGACGTTCAGTGAGGCTCTACCTGAGTGAATGAGTGCAATGACATTCATAGATTCATGTTGAGATTAATGTTAATTAAGATCTTATTTAATTAACGATTAATATAAATTTATATAGATGAAACATGAAATTATACATTAAAATATCGAAACTAAACGGCGAGTGAAGTAAATCGAGTCAATTTCATCACAGAATCATTAGTTGAGTTGAATTGATTTGTTTGAACAACCGATGCTTTCTAGAATGAACGGACGTCTTTACGAACGCTTAATTGATTCACTGATTCACTCGCTAGAATCATTGACGTTGATTCGCTAGAGTCATTTTAAACGAACCTTTGTTCATAAACAGGACACGGCTTTGCAAAGAGAATTTACAGAGTTTATCTTTGACTTTACTGGAAACTAAGGCGACGAAACAGCACAGTCAGCTTCTAGAGTTATAACATCAGACAAGGTAAGACACTAAACATTTCATTATTGTTCATTGAGTGTCGAGAGGTGCAGTTTGGTCACGCGATGTCATGGCGATCATATAGGAGTGCTTTCACTAATGCGGCTGATGCTCGTATGAAACTAAAGGCTTTTCAAAGGCTCCAGATAGGAATTACATTCACTTTAACATTATAAGGGTGTTATTATGGAGTCTTGATGAACATTTTAATGATGTATAATGTCATATGTAATTACATTAAATCCAGCAGTAAATTAACCAAGGTTTTAATGTAGTAAACGTGTAGTAACGTGTTTATTGGCTAATTGACTTCAGTTGGTTAATTTTCGTGAGGTAGTATTACAAACATGACATTTCAGTTTGCCAACCGGTCTCATATAGTTTAGTTTAATCGTGTTTTCAGGCATTCCTCTCCTCTTCCCCCTCCACAGTGTAGTAATGGGACTGAAATGGCCAATCACAAAAATTCCCCAGCGAGGGAGCTGTCGTCCAATAGGAAAAATCCGCTCTCACTCATGCTCCTCCTCCCGAGATTTAAGATTGCAGTACACGTGTGTGACCGATGGGGGAGCTCGCGGACACAAGGCTAAACACCAAATTTCAGTTTTACTATTGCTGTGAGGACTTTTGCTGAAATTTGCACAGCATCAAGTATAGGCCCTTTGGAGGCCATTAAAGCATTTTATTTGTGAGGACCACCTAAAATGTCCTCACAAAGAAAAATGTCCTCACAACATTGGTTGTTTCTCAATAGTTGGTCCTCACAAGTATAGCAAAACCAACACACACACACACACACACACACACACACACACACACACACACGTCAAACTCCTGAAAGTGTTTCAAATAGATATAGATTTTATTTTTTGTTAGTTAGTTTTCACTGACATGTGGTAAAACCTGTTTTTTTTCTCATATATGCCATATTTAGTCAAAAAAAAAATCTGGATGTGTTGGATTTTATTTATGGTATGCTGCAGAGTGATTTTTTTTAAATTATTATTACTCTATAAATGTCTAAGATCAAAATACTGACACTGAGAAAATCACTGAGCAAGGGACAAGCGGTCCAAAAAATGTTTTAATGGTTACTGAAAAATCTGGATTATTCCAACAAATATTTAATTCTTCAATCTGAATTATTTTGATAATCAGAAGTTAAAACACTGGTATGTGTTGCCTAAAAAGTTTATATAATCATGTCTGGGAGCATCTTTATTGTTACTTTGTGCAATTTCGTGTAATAAATGACAGCATTTTTATTTACATTTAGAAGAAATGTCAACAGAAGTTACTAGAACAAAATAAAAAAGCAGGTCAACTCATAACTACCTATATGTAAATCCATTTTTCAGGTAAATCCAGATGTCACATCACCTGACTGAAGTAAATGAAGACAGAAGAGTTTCCTCAAGCATTTTCTATCTAATTATTAGATACCTTATTACTAAATATCTAATTGTGTTTTCATTTACCATCTTTTTAATTTCAGTCACACAGCAGGTCTGTTTTTACATCTACAGTAACTGCTTAAAAAATATGAGCAATTTGACAACAATCCAGCTAAGTGATAAAAAAAGACAAAATGTTTTGTAATTTTTTAAAGCAAACATTAAAAATCAATGCAAGTGACCCCACTTACCACATAAAGTGCTAAAATTTCAGCAGTCTGGACTAGTGGTGTAGCAGATCACAAATCTCACAGTTCGGATCACATAACATTTTTTTAAGTCAAGGATCGGACCATTTTTTGGATCAGCTAGAAAGGGGAGAAGACAAATGTAATTTGCTTTTCATTTATTACAAAAACAGTACTGCAAGACTCTTTTAGTTTTAACAAACAGAAGCTGTAATTTTATTAAAAATAAAATAAAAAAATAATCAATCGTTCATTTTCTTTTCGGCTTAGTCCCTTCATTAATCAGGGGTCGCTACAGAGGAATGAATCGCCAACTTATCCAGCTTGTTTCACGCAGCGGATGCCCATCATTGGGAAACATCCACACACACCCATTCACACACATACACTGCAAACAACCCAGCCCACCCAATTCACCTATACCACATGTCTTTGCACTGTGGGGGCAACCGGAGCACCCGGAGGAAACCCACGCAAACACGGGAAGAACGCAAACTCCACAAAGAAATGCCAACTGACCCAGCCGAGGCTTGAACCAGCAACCTTCTTGCTGTGAGGTGATCCTGCTACCCACTGCGCCACCATGATGCCCAAGAAATAATCAGCTGAATAAAAATAAATAGTAAAATATTCAGTACTGAGAAAAATTCTGTTACTACTACTGTCGCTGATAACGCTAATTGTAGAAATCTAACATTAGAATTTGTACAACCCATATCTACTCTTTTAATTTATTCAGTTATTCACTCATAAAACTTCATGTTTCATTGCTAAATGTGTCATTTTTGAAGAATTTTTGAGTGCCATATTTTTAAAGGCTGGTCGTTGCCACCTATTGGTTAAATAATGTAACTGCTGTCTACAACTTTCATTTTTGAGCATCAAGTTAAACGCATATGACGGGGATTTTAATCTTTACCATAAACATCAGTTGTTATATCTAAACTATAAACTGTTCTTCCAGTACTTCTGTGTTATTTGACTGTTCATAACTAACTCAAAAGACGAAAGACTGAATCTCTTTCTTGATTTTTGTGTTTTGTCAAACACAGATTTGAATGCAGCGATTCGAAGGGTTAGTAAACATATGCAAACCATCATCATTTATAATTTATGTTGCGTGGGTGTTGGAAACCTGATCATTTAATGATTAATCATGCAGCAAACACTGAATGCATTAATACAGGGTAACAATGAAACACCCCACATCCCGAATAACCTATCACAGCTTCTTCATTCACAGTCTTCATTATATTTTACATAAAAGCCTAAATACTTTCATACATGTGATTTAAATGATGTGAGAGGCAATCTCTCTGTGATCGGTACACATTTAGGATTAATCTACAAGTAAAAAAATATATTAACCCACGGGCCACTTGTGTTCCAAACCGTGGGTTGTGATCCGTACGAATCAAAGATCAACTATGATCTGTTATACCCCTAGTCTGGACTAATGGAAGAATATCTGGCAGTTTAGTAGTGACAAAACTCACAACATGCCCATTTTAAATACATAAAAATTTATTCCTCACATTATTCATCACAAAAGCAGTCAAGAGTCCTTCAAACAGGCTCAATAAGTCATATAAAAATAACATGTAAAGCACAAGGACCAGAACATTACAAAATATACAGATATGTGCAACACCAGCATCAGCACCAGGACAGCAGCGTCTCAAGTGTTAGTTGTCAGAGTCCATGTCGCTGTCTCCTCCGACAGACCTGAACTCTTCGCTGTCCTCCTCATCGTCACTGAGCTGTACCTGAGTGAGGACACTCGGGCCTCTCCTGCGCTCGTCCTCCTCCTCCTCATCCTCTTCCTCCTCACTGATCCCGTACACCTCGTCTACATCTCGCTCTCCTGTCCTGGGGCTGGACACCTGCCTCTGCATCTGACTGTCTCCGTCATCATAGCTGCCATAGCTGAAACACACAGACAGACGACAGGACATTCGTTAACAAGAAACTTTTGAGAAAACAAGATTCAAATATTGTCAGAAAAGGAAAGTGATTCAATTGAAAAGCCTTATTTGAATGATACCAGCTAGGGTTGGGTATTGTTGCCAAATTACTACTTTAAAACATTAGCGGTCCCTAAATAAATCCTGAACCATTCATTCACTCATAATCCTTCGGCTTAGTCTCTAATTTATCAGGGGTCGCCACAGAGGAATGAACCGCCAAATTATCTAGAATATGTTTTATGCAGTGGATGCCCTTCCAGCTGCAACCCAGTACTGGGGAAAAGCCAGAACCAAAGCTTTAAAAACTTCCACAAAACAATGTTGAATCACATCGAAGAACTGTTTTTGTTATTGAAAAATAAATGATTTAACTGAATACATTTAAAGTACGTAAACATAAGTAAATATAAAACAACTAATTTACATAAATTCATAAAACCTAAACTACTAATTTAATGCTTATATAAAATTATATAACATTACACTGAGTTTCTGCAGGTTTTAGGAGTGAAAACCTTAAGAACTTTTTTAAACCAACTGAGGAAAATTTAAGAGGGAAAAACGGTAAAACAGTAAAGAAATATATTGACAGCTGGAGGGGATTGTGCTTTCACTGTGGTCGTCCTAGACTTTGAAATGATTTGCCGCTGCCCATTAGACAAATAATTCAGTGTTCTCATTTAAATCAGCTCTTAAAACTCTTTTTTTTGTTGTTCTTGTTGTTGGCATTTGACACCTGATCTTAATAATCTTATTTTCATTTATAATTCTATTTAGGTAGTATAGCTAGATTTTCATCTTGTATCTTTATACCATTATGCTTATTTTGTTGTATATTTCTGTATAGCACTTTGGCTCACTTCTGCATTTTTAAAGTGCTCCATTTTCTAAAGTTTGACTTTAGAAACACCTGAAGACACCTGAAGAGTTGAATTATGAAAAAATTTCCAAGCAAACAAAAACGATCTAACTTTTAAATGATTTTTGTAATTTTAAGTATGTATAAGGCTATAACAACTTCTGTTCTATTGTATTTCTACCTCTCTGACATTGCAGTCAACAGTTGTTATAAACTCTTCATGTGCTGCCTATAGACATATGTACTGAAAAAGAGTTGACATACATATGACATATAGTGATATGAACATTTATATCAATATTATACATTTATACCAATAGTATATACCTAAATATACCAATTTACTTAAATTTTCCATTTGATCAGTTGTTCAGCAGTTTAATAGACACTTAAAGTATTTTACTTAAACAGGTTTATACTTGCAGAAATTTATCGAGAGCTATGTATAAAACCAACGTATAACACTTGAAGAGTTGTATTTATGGAATCTGACTTTTAAATTATTTTGCATAATGTATAAGGCTTCAATAACTGATTCAACCACTTGAGTGCAGAAATAACTTCTGTTACGACCAACTGTATTTCTACCTCTATGATGGTGCTGTCAACAATTAGACATGAGGTGTAGAGGAAAAAGAGAACATATACTGATATAAATATTTGATACTTGGCCACACAATTAAAATAGTTCATTTTATCAGTTCAAATGTTCAGCAGTATAATAGTCACTTAAAGTATTTTAATCTGCTGTACATGTACTTGCAATTCTGCCTCATAGTGTGATGTTAAATGTGTACAATAAAAATAATTGCAGCACTTCATCTAATTTACATCAATCTCTGGACAGCTTCACACAAACGGAGCCAGATGGTGCCACCAGCTCATGCAGTGTACGTGTCATGGAATTAAAAAGTAAAAGCCATCATTCTGCATATTGGTAGCGGCTCCCTGACATGCACATTAGAGGACTACACGTTATAATTGTGTTAAATACACAGTGAATCCCACAGACATAAGAAAATAAAGAAATCTGTATTTAGAATGGTACAATCACATCCCTGAATGACATCTTGAATAAAGTCTTGAACGAAGCAGTACTACAGCTCATTTTCGAGCATGGGTAACTTTTTACTTTAAAGTGAAACCTGTGGAAACGATTCCTTGCAAAAAAATAAATGCAATGATCATATGAACTGAAGACTTTAATGCCTGAATTTACAAAAAAGCTAAAATTTTAAGACATCCAAGTTATTCAATCAAGCAATAACTTGCATTTGAATGGTACTGAAATGTTTGAGCTCAAATATATACTACCGGTCAAAAGTTTGGGGTCAGTTTTTTTCCCCTAAGAAAATTATATTGTTCATCAAGGCATGATTTATTACATGTAAAAAAAATTAATTGTTAAATATTTATTACAATTTTAAATAACTGCTTTCTTATTGTATGTAGTTACAAATGAAATTATTACTGCAATCATTATTGCTTTTATTACTATTACCATTAATAATAATAATTAATATTAGAGTGATTTACTAAAGACTGGAGTAATAAAGCTAAAAATCACTGAAATAAATGATTAAGTTAAATGATAAACTACTTTTGATCAGTTATTTTATAGTGCAATAACATTTCACAATTGTACAATTGTACTGTATTTTTGATTAAATAAATGCAGCCTTGGTGAGCAGGAAAAGCTTATTTTAAAACATTTAAAAATCACACTGACCTCAAACTTTTGACCAGTAGTGCAAGTATATAGATTTTTAAAGGTACCAGGTTTTTAGTAGCCAACCCTAGTACTGTCTTCTCTTTACAACAGTCCTAGTACAGCCTTAGCTGTAGTGTTTTTGTGATAATAACAAAAATCAAAGTGAAAGAATAATAATAAATAAATCCAATCTGAAACCTTGAAACTAATTCAAACTATTGAAAGGTAGTGAACTTGCATTAGAAAATGTTTAAACCCGATTTGACCCAAGCTGTTGTGCTGTTTCAAAAACATTTAATGTATGATTTACTCACTGGAGCTAATGAGAAGAGCATGAAGCATGACTAGAAAACTGCTGACCAAGGAGCATTACCAGGAGGCGCAAGAGTGGACTGACTCGCTTAAAATAGCCTTTGTTAGTTTTGGAAGTAATGGACAAGGAATTAGAAAGCAATTTTGTGATGAAAAAAAAAAAATTATAGTAATAAGTCACAAAACACCACAAAAAACGATTTAAGATATATTTCAGTATTAGGGGCTTTAGCCACTCTGTGCTCCACGTCAAGCCTAAAAACGGCCCTTAGTGATCTAAATTCCCTGTAAACCACAGCTTCTTGGTGCTTATTTACAGCCGCCAAGAGAATTTAAATGTGCTGCTAGTTAAGAAAACACACGTGTCTGCAAATACTCACAACACTTGCAAATATAGAAACATGCTGCAAATAGCACATACCACAACGGAAATGTGTCGGATATTTTGTGTGTCCCCTGTACATACGGTTCCTTGTTTGTATATTTAAAAAAAAATAATAATTTACCTCTCAGGCCCTGTATACACTAATACGTTTTAGTTTTTAAAGTTTTGCTATGGGTATGCCTTTCGTCTACACTACCCCGGAGTTTTTGAGCACCGAAAACAGAGCATTTTAGAAATGCTGAAGAGGCTGTTTCAATTTAAAATGCTGCTGCTCCGTGTCAGTATGGATGGGGAAAAACAGACATCTGAAAACGGAGGTGCGGCTGCAGACATTCGCCTATCTGATTGGGGCTTTTTTCTCAATATTGAGTAGCCTACACACAATTCAGTCCTGCATCCTCTCCCTGTAAGTTCAGACTTCGCAAGTTGATATGGAAAACAAACTCCAGAGGATCTTCAAAGGGACCAGTGTACTTTATAACATCATTCGCATCACCCTGGCTACGTTGTTTCACAATCTTAACAATATAATGAAAACATGATATAAAGAACTGTCAATTTTCCTTTTGATATTAACAACTTAACAGACACCATGTTGAGGCGTCATGTAGCTGCATATTATATGATCGTCATCTTCACTGTATGTATATTTTAAACAAAACACAGCCTATAACATTACTGCCTCCTTTCATTTTAAGTGAAAAACATGAAACATATCCCGCCTCTGTTGCTGAATAGTTTTAATAATCAATAATGGCCATTATAAAACAATAATGTACAATAGGTTGATACATTATAGGAAATAAAGGCAAGCAATCAGTCAATATGCAGAATCAGTGTCATGGTACATTAATATATTAACTTATCTTTGTGCTGAACCAAAACACATTACCTGAGAACAATAGATTCAAAAGACCAAAGTCGGGGAATATGTTGTCAGACATAGACATAATGAATTAAATATCACGTTTAACAATCATAGTGAGATGAGATCCAGCGGTAGACTCTTTATGAACCATCCGATGTGCGCAGCTCTCACCTGGGGTGCTGCGCACAAAGCACCTACTGACTGCTGGAGCTCAGCGGATGTCAGAGTCTGTGTGTGGTTACGTGATGTGCATTTTCAGCGGTGTAGTGTGGATGAAGAGCTATTCAGAAATGCCAGTGTGGACGTGGATTGTTTTAAACCTAAAACGTATTAGTGTAAACGGGGCCTCAGATCTCCGACAACACTGACTAAAAAGGAAGCAGCTGGGTTCATAATTTTTTGGGGTCCCCTAATACATTAGTGATGGGAAGTTCAAATAATTTTACTGACTTCATTTCAAGTCATTTCCTTTAATTTGCCAAAATATCATTAAAATATTATGAGTTGCTTTTAAACATCAAACCCGATAGACTTGGAAAAAAAGAACGAATCATCTCCCCCGCTTGCACAATGTGCACATGAACGAATGAACAAATCACACTCTGAGATGACTCATTACTACCGAGTCACATTAAAGATTCGTTCTAAAATTGAGCTAAACTGAACTTAAACACTGAAAACTGATCTACACTGTTCCAATTTACTATGACCTTTTATGTGAAGCTGCTTTGACACTCACAATCTACATTGTAAAAGCGCTATACAAATAAAGGTGAATTAAATTGAATTAAAATGACTAATCACTACAGCACTTTTCTAGTGTGGTCTGCACAGGGGCGTAGCGGACATTTTAAAAGTGGGGGGGGGGTGGCTGTATGAGATCATATGTTCATATAATTATTAATCACCTGTTTCTAAATGGCCTGCCTCTAAAAGTGAGGGGGACGGATCCCCCCCTTCCCCCCCGGTTGCTACGCCCCTGGGTCTGCACTATTTGCAGCATGTTTCTGTATTTGTATGTGTTGTGAGAATTTGTGCACCTGTTTTCTCAATTTGTTAGTGTTTCTCTATTTGCATGCGTTATACCCTCAACTGGTTTGATCTCTCTTGTCAACCATACTAATTTAAATTATTTAGAAATTCATCAGCAGTAGTTAAATAGACCACTTTGAGGGAAGCTTCCGAGAATCCAAAAAGAGCCCATATTGATGAATAACATTATGATAGAAGAAGTTATGATTGAATTGCCTCTTGTTACAGTTATGAAACATTAATAACAAGCAGGAAATATTCATGAGCCAATGACAAGACCACATTGAAATGGTCTATGAGGATAAGTGTGTTTGCATGTATTCTGACCTGACATTGCTGTCCTCCATATGCGTTAAGCCGTCAGTTCCCTCCCCCTCATATGACATCATACTCTCCTCCTGTTCTAGTCCAATCCGTGTGCTCTCTTGATGTCCTAGGTCAGCATCACTATCACTGCCACTCTCGGACAGTTGGATGGCTTAAATGGAGAGCAAAGAGACTCAAAGTTACACAAAGAGATGAAATAAAGCACAAATACTCAAACATACACTTACAGGAGAATGGATTATCGCCTTCCTCCTCACTGGCATCATCTTCAGCATCTGACATCAGCAGATCCTGGTAAAGCACACTGGCCTGTGCTGGCCGGCTAGAGCCTTCATCGTCATCGTCGTCATCTTCATCAATGTGCATACGCCTCGGTGGCCGCATGAGGAGCTCATCATCTTCATCATCATCATCCTCATCATCCAGATCTCCATCTTCAACCTGAAAGTGCTTAAAACATTCCAGAGCAGGCATTTAAAACTAAACCGTAGCATTTAAATAGCATATTTTTATTTGTTTTCAACATGCTTGTTGTCTTGGGGGGGGGAAACAACTATGACTGAAAGTCACACCATTCACTTGTTAGGTCGCGATGTATCGGTGATGTTTGAAATACTGTTTCCGGTAAGGATGTAACGATTAACCGATTTCACTTTTAACCATGCTTCGTCACGGTTTATTAATCGTATAGGCTTTCCAACACAGTGGAACAAAACTGCAGCAACTAAAAGATATGGCAACTATGTGCTAGTTTGAAGTTCCAAGCTTGTACGCCGCGGCTAATACCCACGCACACTGGATTAACTATGGCTGAGGCTATTAACTAAGGGCTGTTCACATATTACGTCTTTTGCACGTGCAAGTTCTTTATTTCCATATATGCAGAGTCATGCTTTCCAGGTGCATCTAATTGAAAAAATGCCATGAACGCACAGCAAGTCACATGACATGAACTGGACTGATCAGCTTCTTACTTTGTCTGGAATATTCTACTTTAAAGAAAAAAAAATACAAAATGAAAATACCAAACTATTTTGTAATATAGTTGATCTAAAGTGCCTTTCAGACAGAGGTTCAGCTGCCTTTGACTACATTTGTCCTCTTTAAAAGGGAAATGCTTAGCTAATATGTCAATTATTTATTTATTCTTATTTATTAATTGTTCTGTCATTTATTTTGAGTGTAAAATTATTACTTATGTTTAAATGCCCCCCAAAAAAATTTCAAATAGATCTAAAAATTTTTTTTTAAAAATTAAAAAAAAATCACAATTCACTGATGATGCACAAAGTCCAAAGAGCAATGGACTATTGTTTGTTTTTTATTATTATTTTATGCTATATTCATTTTATTAATATATTTTATGCTATATTAATATCTATATATATACACACACATCTATATATATCTATATATATATATCTATATATATCTATATATATCTATATATATCTATCTATCTATCTATCTATCTATCTATCTATCTATCTATCTATATATATATATATATATATATATATATATATATATATATATATATATATATACACACACATATATATATATATATATATATATATATATATATATATATATATACACATATATACATACACATACATACATACATACATACATACATACATACATGTACACACAGTTTTAAAAAAAAAAAGGTAAGTTGCATTAATGTGTGTCATCTATAATTTTATAAACGACAATATATATGACCATTGCTGTTTACTTGCTTTTTGCAGTTAGATTTGAAATAAAATCAACTGTTCACTGTATTTGTTTGCCTTTTATGTTTGTAATCAGGCTAAGAAATAAATCATATTGATACTTACATTAACTAGTCTAAAGATTGGCTATCTGCTTCCAAATTTAAAGAGTTTTATTAGTATCTGCCAAAATTTACAAAGATGCTTACAAAACCGCTTTAAACAACACTTAAACTTCCTGGAAAGTTCTACCAAATGTGTCCCTCTCACTTTACACCAGTCAAAATGTGTGTGGACTTTGCACATGTTTCAATTTGTAAAATGTTGTAAATCACATTCTAGATAACATGATAATTAATTAAATTATACAATAACATGTAAAAAAGTAACAGAGGATCCTCCTAATGAAGACCCTTGGACTAAGGGTTTGTGTGTGACTTCTTTTTACCGGAGCAGGTGTTTTGGGTTTGCCGTCATCATCTTCCTCAAATCCTTCTATATCCACATCAGACTCCTCTTCACCCAATCTGCCTCTGTGTCGACCCTATGAAACATACAGAGATATCATTAATAAAAGGTGCACTGGCACTGTAGTGGACCGATTAGAAAATGCATGCAGCTGAAGGTGGAGAGATGAAGGGAGGAATGGATGGAATTTATTTCTTTATTATATTAGTTCAGGGTTTTGCATACTTGAGCCTCATTTATTAAAGATTTTAGATTAAGCTCAATAAGGACTAGTACATCCTGAGCATAGTTTAATCCTGTAATGAAGATGTGTTTGAAAGCATCAGAAACCATCACAGCACTAAAGCAAGCCAGCCACTAAATCGAATGAAGAGATGGATGGAGAGAAGGACGGATGGAGAGAAGGACAGATGGAGAGAGGAGAGAGGAATACCTGCCCCCCTCTTTTCTCAGGGGTGGGAGGGATTAGCGTAGCCTCGGCTAACAGACTAGAATCTCCCTGCAAACTCACAGACACACTGTTCTCACACACATCAGGCTAAAAGAGAGAAAGAAAGAGAGAACGACAGAGAGAAAGAGAACGGAATAAAGAAATAAATAAAGAGAGAAAAATAAAGAGAAATAAAGAAAGAGAGGGAGAAAAAAGGAAAAAGAAATGAAGACGTAAAGAAAGATAGAGAGCAAGACAAAAAAAAATAGCAAGATTGAAAGAAAAAGGGAAGAAAAAAAGAACAAAAAGAAAGCCCCAGACACAGAAAACAAAGCATTTGTAATAAAGGTAGAAGGAAAGACAGGAACAATGAGGAAATGTGAATCAAACAGCTGTTCACTTCAGAAGGTTTGGATTATGACAAGAGAAAGAGAGAGAAAAACAAGCTTCTGTTTGGTTTCTGGCAAAGCCTCCAATGCTGACATGCGTCATTTCAGCTGCTATAAAATACACCTGCACATAGAGTGCTTGAGATCATAACCTCAGTGTGTGTACCTGTGGTGTGTACGGCCCTGGAGTTAATGGGTCTAAACACTCAAGGTCTGCAGCGTCCAGAGCAGCTTCTTTAGCGGTAAGAATGTCCTTCTCCAGCTGAGTCAGGTGTTCATCATACTAACACAAACACATCAAAACATACGTGAAACAAAGCACATGAAACAGTTGGGCATGAAAATGAGAATCAAATATTTGTATAAAATAGAGATCATGATTCTTAAACTATTTCGAATAAACATATTTATCTATTTTTTTTTTTTAAATCTGAATGAATGATTCAAGAACCCATAAAGAATAGAGCTGTGGTGAAAGGCACCACTATCCTCTCTTGAATCAATTCCAGTCTTAGTCTAACAGCAGATGGCACTCTAGGATAGTTTATAACCGTATACTCGGGGGCTGTTGTTCAAAAATAAGAAACGGTTTATGTGTTTTGCCTGATAGTTTACGCAAAAATGCCATTTTGAAACTGAAAACGCATAAAGGATTACAAAAAGGACGTTTTTGGAAATGTCGTCTATGATAAAACTCAAAAGCAAGAGTCTATGAAAATCATGGTGTAGATAAAAGACAAGCGTAAACAAACACATAACAATGGCAGATTCTGCGTACATGGTAGTGTTGTTGTTTAGGGGTTTGCTAGTGCTTCATCAGTAAATTGTGTATTTACTTCACATTACAACGTTTTAAAAAATGTAGTTTTGTAGATGTAAAAAAATTCTTAAACAGAAGGGAAAAACCTTTACATTTTTAGCTACATCACTGCCGTGTAAACGTTGCCTCAAATACTCACAAGGAAGAGCACTTGTGCTTTAGCGAGTCATGCAAGTTGGCTTTTATGTCACAAGATTGTCAAAACAACCTATTATAAACCCTCCTATAAGTCGCTCAACCTCAACTAACTTTACTGGTGATTATTTAAGTGCAGACAGACGAACGTTTGTAAAGCATAAAGTGCCATCTGTTTTTAAAAACTATGCCCAGAGTCAATTCAATAGATCAGTGATGTCAAACTTTAGTTCTGAAGGCTCAGAACTAAACTCTGCAGGGCTACAGTCCCCCAGAAGAGTTTGACACCCTTGAAATAGAAAATGGCAATGTCTTTTTTGAAAAATCTCTATGGAAAGATCTTCAGTGACAAACAATTTAATGGTCGCTTGTCGTCACCTATTGACATTAGAAGTGTCAAATTGATTGATAGGCATCAATAATTCTACCCCAACTATAAACAGTTACCCCAGTATTTCTGTAAAAATACCGCTTGAACAGACATCAAACACAGAATTAAGAATGCATGGATGTTTGAATCAATAATGTGAACTTTTTTTAACAATTGAGCAACTATAAGAGACAGCAAAGAGCTCTGACTATCACACAGACTCACCTCCGCTAAAGTCTGCTTGCACACATTCACAATTTCTAGAGCAGTTTTTGTATATGGACTATCAGGACCTGAGAAGTAGAACAAACAATGCAAATGTGAAGTTTTGATGTAATTCAAGAGGAAGGAGCATTTTCATAAGTATAAAGATTCAACTGTTTCTCACCATTATACTTGACACTGTTGGTGTGAATGAGACCGACATCTGAAAGAAACACCTCCCGATTCTGATACTTGTGCTTGGAGATGTTCTACACACATACACACACACAAATAAACAAACAGAGTTCAGTGAATCTGACATAAAGTACAAGTGAAGTTTACTGTGTCCACACACAGATCTTCCTGACCTTACGGAGTGTGTCCAGATCCATGGGGTTGATGATGACTTTATAATAGTCAGGAACAAATTTCTTGTTAACAGGATGATGGAAAGGCCAAGACTAGAAAGAGAAAGAGAGATAATAACCAATTAAGAAAAAGCTAATCACTGAACTTAAACATCCAATGAAAATATCAAATATTACAGATCATCTTTGATTTAGTGCTAAATCTGTTCATAATTTAAATTGAAAACAGAAATATACCACACTTTAATATGTGGATTAAAAAGGTATTACGTGCATAACGCTAAAAAAAATCCTCATCACAGCCTCTTCTGACTGTTAAACTAAGACTGCTTAACTAAATTAAGCTCCTTTTTTTGTAAATATAGGTTTTATCCATTTTATTTTTTAGAATTATTATTACATGTCTGTTTGTTTTTCAAAGTAGGCAACGAATAACTAAAACCAATTGTTAATGGATTAATATTAAACAGAGGACTTTGAGTTGAAGTCAGCGGTTAGACATTAGTCAGACAATAATAATAATAATAGTATGTGTGAAGTGAACTGTTCAACTAAATCTACAATGTATAAGGGCAGAACAAGAAAAAAAAGTCCCTCACGTCAGGTACGGCCATCATCTTCTGTGTGACAATGTTGTCGAGGATGAAGGAGAAAGCAACTTGATCATCGTCATCCAGAAGAGGATTAATGGCTTTCTCCAATCGAACAAGACGCTCCTCTTTCTGGAAAGAGATAGGTAAGTATTAGTCATCAATCCCTCTAAGAGTGTGTGGAACAGTGCTAGTAAAGCATTCATTTACCTCTTTGATCTTGTCATCACATAGACTCAGCATTGCTTGAGCTACAACAGTTAAAGGATGCTTGGCACCTGAAAACACACAGAAGGAGATCATGATTTTGTACTATAAAGTAAAGGCCTGAGGACAAGACACTGAAGGTGAATACAGTAAAAAAAAAAAAAATTAACCATTAGTTATCATAATTCCTGAGTTTATTGATTACATTAAAAATTATAAATTTTGCATGACAAGTTTTCTAAAATGTTACGTTTAAATATCAAGGAATTATAAGGAATTATAGCATTTAATTCATAATAAATATATACAATACCATATAATAAATATATGTTAATTTGCACACATTTATAGCATAAATGTCTGAGCACTGGATAAAATCAGGTTCAAAATTCAAAGGCTCTTCCTTTTGTAATCTCTTTTTAGAAGTCCATAATTGAAAAAAATAATGTGCAATAACAGGCCTAAACATGATTAATTTTTAAAGATTTTGAATAATAATAATAATAATAATAATAATATGTATTAGGGCTGCACGATATTGGAAACAACTGACATTGCAATATTTTTATTCACTGCGTTATAAATGTAATTTCTGCAGATGACTGAAATAGCTTGTAAAGAATTTATAATTTTAGATCGGTTTGAATGATACTGTAGGGGAGCATTTCTGCATATATATAATGTACTATTAATCTTTAAGCTACAATGGTTTAATTTATTGTGCCAAAAAGGCTTAAATTTGCTTCAAATTCTTACAGTCAGATCTTAAAAACACATGCAAATTATAAACTTTCACTTTAATGGGGCATACGCATCAACACCTGACCGAGGGGGCGTGTCTGAAGTTGGGGCTGACGCAATCAGCCAATGAAATTAGTCCGCGATTGGCTACTGTCTGAGCTAGGGTATTTGCATGAAGCTATCTGATTGGTTGACGCTTCCATCGGCGCTTGAAAATTGAGAAATCCCCAACTTCTGCAGCGAGCAACGCCGCTGAACAGCGCAGACGGATCCACAATTCAGTTCGGCAACATTTGACGTCACCCATTCAAAGTGAATGGGAAGCTTTGACGCTGACGCCCCGTGTGAATATCGATGCTGAAATGATACGTTGTGCAGCCCTAACAAGTATATAAAAAGGCATATTATGAACAAACTTAGAATTATGAGAATTATGATCTCTAGATTCTGAAGACCTTTACAAAGCGCTATGAATATGACTATGAAGTCTTGTGTACGGAAGGAAGTGCTGCTGAAGTAGAGATTTCTGGCTCTGTGCAATGGAAAAAGAAAATCTCATTTTGAGAAAACAGCCATTTTAAATATGTAGTCTGTAATGAAATCTACAGACTCAAATGGATAAAGTCTGACAAAATAAACACTTAAAAGAGTACTTTGGATGTTCTGTTTAAATAAAAAAATTTCAATAAAAATACCAAAAGCTCAAAACTGACAAGTTCATGAAAAACGATTTTTGCCTGCGGCTCTCTTTTTAAGTTTCTTGTGTTACGTACCATTGTAAGTAGCGCTGTTTTTGAAGATGAGCTCGACGCTTTCTCTGAATTCCTCTCGTGAAGGGTACATGCGCTTGCGAACGTTTTCACGTAACGTCTGCAAATCCATCGGCCGCGTGATGATCTTGTAATAATCCTTGACCACTTTGCCATTGACAGGAGTGTGAAACGGGTACGTCTGAGAGACACACATCATAATATTCAGTGTCAGAGCACGTTTGTATGTCAGTAATATAAAGCTGTAAATGTGTCTTACATTTGGAAGATCCCTCATGTCATTAATGATGCTCTCCAGGACTGAAGAAAGCGTGACCATGGGGTCTGTCCTCCTGCGGTGGATGGACTTATGAGGCCGCTGGGAGAAAAGAGAGAGAGAATAATGAATGATGGTGCAACACTGAGGTACTGCTATATGCTGATCACTCACAGGTTTTATAGGGACCTGTGATTAACTATTACTGTATAAATAAAAAAGCACTTAAAACATACTCTTACATTGAGGTAGTCACAGTGCACCGTCGTCCCCACACGTCTTTTCTTTTTAGGAGGAAGCTGCTGCTTGGGGAACTTCAGAACCAGAGATTTCCTCCGCACTTCATCAGCACTGCAAACACACATTAATTGTGAATTAGGATTATAAATATAAACATATTTCAGCAGCTGAGCATACAGATTAAGCAAGTAGGTGTACTTTATAGGAAGTTGACTTGCCATGTGACATGCCATTCATTATCTTACAGTATCTATATTATTTGAAACATTATGCATATAGTATATTAACTGATGACTAGATGAAATAGTTTTACATTCACTTCATTTTTTTATATACAGTGCTCACTTTTATTAATTCTGAAATGTAAATTTCTATCAATTAATTTTCTAATTAGTAATTTTATTATTAATAAAAATGAGTCCAAACACACCAGAGTTAAAAAAGGTGATGGATGGATGTGTTTAAATATGTTTATATATTTATATTGCAGCCTTTGCAATTAGACCTTATTTTTACAGATCTACACGATTCACGTGAATGACCAATTTCAAGATGAAAAAAGCTAATTTCTCCGAATGGTGACAAGTTTGCAACCCTAATTATTGTATTTAACTTTACTTCGTATTTATTTCATTTTGAATAATTTCAGTCATTTAAGTAATCCACTGCATTTTATTTTAGTTAGCTGCCAATACTTTTTTAAAGTTTAGGCTATTAGACTTTTATTATGCCACGTAATGGGTGGGGCCTCTTCCAATGTGACATCACACATTCCGTGTACATTGTTTTATGAGAAAAACAAACGGGAGCATATGCAGGGTTTCTGCAGGTTTCACCAAGTTAAATTTGAGACTTTTTAAGACCATCAAGAATGAAATGCTAGACCTAAACTACTGGTCAAAAGTTTGGGGTCAGTTTTTTTTTTTTTTTAACTATACATTTAATAATTATAATTATAAATTGATTCTGTTCATCAAGGTGGCATTTATTCATTCATTCATTTTCTTTTCGGCTTAGTCCCTTTATTAATCTGGGGTCGCCACAGCAGAATTAACTGCCAGCATTTGTTTTACGCAGAAACACCAACTGACCCAGCTGAGGCTTGAACCAGCGACCTTCTTGCTGTGAGGCGACAGCACTACCTACTGCGCCACTGTGTCGCCAAGGTGGCATTTATTAAATGGAAAAGAAAAGTTAAATTGTTAAATACTTATTGATTAAATATTTATTTTTGTATGTAGTTTCAAATAAAATTATTACTCCAGACATTATTGCTTTTATTACAATTACATTAATAATACTAATAATAATAATAATAACAAAAACAATAACAATTAATATTAGAGTGGTTTCTGAAAAATCATGTGACTCTGAAGACTAGAGTAATGAAGCTGAAAATTCATCTTAAAAAAATAATAATAAAAATTTGCTGGAATAAATTATTAAATTAAATTAAATGATAAACTACTTCTGAACAGTTATTTTATACTGCAATGATATTTCACAATTGTACAATTTGTACTGTATTTTTGATTAAATAAATGCAGACTTGGTGAGCAGGAGAAGCTTATTTTAAAACATTTAAAAATCACACTGACCTATAAAAATCATACGGAAGGATATTTTTTAATGGTCCAGCAGAATTTGTTTTAGCTGCCCCATCAAAAAACTAATTCTAATTAGGTATTTCTCATATTTTAAATAATGTCAAAACAAGCAGATCCTACTGTAGTTGTATACATACTAATTCAAATTAATAAAAAAACTCTTTAAAAATAAAAACTTTAATAAACTAAATGCATCCACAACAAACGATAATACTGTGTCAGCTATAAACTGAGTTTTGCTAAAATATTTATTGAGATGTATTGTTGGTGACTAGGTATTTGTCAAATCGATTGGGTTGCTTTACATAAACAAAGGAAAATTAAGACCCATTTAAAATGATTTAAGACCTACAAGACAATATTTCAGAAAACTTAAGACTTTAAGACCCAGCGGACACCCTCGTATGGAATTGTACGATAATGTGCACACACACACTACAGATACATATTCATGATCACAAAACAAACAATAGCTAATTTTGCATAATATATACTCTTTTTCCAAAACCAGTAATATTCTATAGCATATGCTAACTTTTATGAGTGTATTACCTCTCAATGAGTTGCTTTCCAAGCACAATCTTGGTTCCTTCTACTTTAATGAGTTCTTCATTATCATTGTGGATCACAGTTTTCTCAAGCTCCTCTTCCTGTTCCTCTGTCATGGCCACCGGATTGGAGGGGGGAGCATTGGTTTGGTAGTACAGCGGGCAAAACTTATTGGTTCTCATGTGGCCAATTGCACCACAAGCTCCACATTTCAGCTGCACAAAAACAACCAAAAACATTAGAATCAGCCTGTGAGGGCAAATGTCATGTGCTCACCACATTTAAAGCAAGACCCTTTTAAAAGTAGAGTGATTCTAATTTTGTACCTTAAGGTCTGGTCGCTCTTTAGCCTTCTTGGTCTTTTTCTCAGGTGGTCCTTTAAATCTGTCCTTCTCTTGGTTTCGTTTGAGGCGTCGGAGCTGCTCCTGAATTCTACGCCGTTCTTTTCTCATCTCCTCCCTGTGCTGCTCGTCAAACAAAGCAAACTTGCGACTGCAGATACATGCAGACACATACACACACATTAATAATCATAAATATAATAATAAATTCAAGAAAAAGCATAAATATTTCACATATATAAACTTGTTACATGCGAACTGATGTGTGGTAGATTTCATTATTGAAATTTTGCTATCATGATAACCCTTATCAAGCATACAACCAGACTTACATGAACTCATCATCCTTAGTAGTGCGTATACGCAGATAAGCGTCAATAACAGCCGGTTTGCGGACAGTCTCGCAGCGCACATACTCCTTGCCATCCTCATCACAGAAGGTGCGGTAGATTTTCAGCCTTCGCCCTGTTGCTGAGGAGTTTAGGCTAGTGACGGAGGAAGCATCATCATCTTTGTGAGAGCTGGTGGAGAGGGCACTCGCTACAATGCACAAACAGACACCTTTATATTAGCAGAGCAAGACAGAATATGCTGACCTTTTAGCGATTTCTGCCCATAATACATTTTTTTTATCTGTGGATTTATGGTGAAATGATTTTTAGAGTATGGGAGTTAAACCCTTAACTTTTAACTCTAAACATTCTCTAAACTTTAAACTTCTCTAAACATTCTAAACTTAAGGATTACAATGTAAATCCAATTAGAACCACTTGCTTGGCATATAATGCATGCAATAAAGAACAAAAAACATTACTTTAAATATTGTATTGTACATAAATTATCAAAATATTTGCATAGTATTCAATAATATTACTGAAATGTATATAAAAAGTTTTACATAAGTAAATAAATATATTGAATGCTGGGCTCTGTGACTTTCTGTGGGTGAAAATTCAATGTGGGCCTAGTTATTATTTATAGAAATGGACAAAGATCGGGGTATAGACCAGGCATGGGCAAACTCAATCCTCGAGGGACTGTGTCCCTGCAGACTTTTGCTCCAACACTAATCAAACACACCTGAACACCCTAATTAGTGTCTTCAACATCACTAGAAAGCTACAAGCAGGTGTGTTTGATTAGGGTTGGTGCAAAACTATGCAGGGACACCTGCCCTCCAGGAACGAGTTTGCCCATCCCTGGTATAGACTATCTCAATATGATAACACACACACGTACAGCCTTTGCGTCTCTCCTTGCGGCCCCTCTCTCTCTCGTTGTCTTCTCCCATCAGCATTCGCTGCAGCTCTTTCCTCTCCTGCTCTTCTCTCTCTCTGCTCAGCTGAGAGCTGGTCTTCTTATTCTGCAGCATGTTCTCAATGTTCTTGCCCATCTCTTCAAAATCACTGTCCTCTGCTGAGCTGCTGTCTGTGTCTGTCGATAACACCTCTGTGGACTCAAGTACTCTAAAACGCAAAGGCACATGGACTGTTTGAGCATGCATACACTGTATAAAATGCTAAGGTCCACACAATTCCTTCATATCCCAACACAGATCAATTAAGTTAACTTAATTGTTGATACAAATTTAAGTTGATTGAACATAAAACTATTGTTGAGCCAAAAATCTCAAGAATTGTGTTGTTTAACTCAATTTAATCAAGTGATTAGAACAAGCAGTAAAATATTTTGAGTGTAGGATACTGTAATTAAGGTTAGTGTACACTGACAAGATTTTTGCTCATGCTTATCATCTGTGTTTTTCTGCCATTTTCACTGGCGACGAGCTAAACAAAGTGCAAAATCACTCCCTGAGATTAAATGACGGTTAATGCAAAACACGGACAGAAATTGTAGAGAAGCTGGTTTTTCCACTTCAGACACTTGCTTGCTGCACAGAAGCAGTAATTACCTTTATGCTTATACCTTGTGTATTTATCTTAGTGTAGCAAAAGCTTTTCCACTTCTGTTTAACCTTCCCAATTACAGTGCACAAAGAGCTGGGCTGCGTCCGAAAGGTCAGACGGTACTACATTTGAATTTACTACATGACCATTAGAAAAGTATGTTCTATATAGTAAGAATGCAAGTAGTATGAATGGAATTCGGACGTTCTACATCCGCCATTAGTCATTATAATGTGACCAACTCACGTCAGTTGAGTGGCTTCACTCCTGATCATGAATTCTCTCATGTTGCATCATGGGATAGTGTAGTGTACTTTAGGCAGTAGGTCACCTGGGTACTTCTCGCCTACTGTTTTTCCGCATACTATGAATTGGGACGTACTACTCGGCTCAAATAGTTTTTTTAGCATACTATATAGCAGTGTTTCTCTGCAAATGTAGCTCTGCACATTTTCCATGCCTCCTTAACCAAACACACCTCATTCAGAGGCCTGTAGTGGGTGTGACAGATAAAGAAGACATCCAAACCATGCAGTGTTGGTGGTTCTCCAGGAATGCAATATAGTATGAAAATATGTGATGTGGGACACAGCACTGGTCAGAAGTTTGCATGAAACGGTCAAGAAAGAAAATCTCATTTTAATCATATCCTATTTGATATGTAATTCCTGTGTGCTCGGCTAGACCACTTTGTCCACCCCCAGGTTGTGTTTTACTTCAGCAGTTCAAAGCACGTAAACAAAAGTTGCTTTTAACATTTAGGTCCATAAATATTGGGACATGGACACAACTCTAAAATGTTTGTCTCTATACACCAACACAATGGATTTGAAATGAAACAAGCAAGATGTGCTTTAACTGCAGAATGTCAGCTTTAATTTGAGAGTATTTAAATCCAAATCCGGTGAACAGTGTTTAAATTACAACAGTTTGCATATGTGCCTCTCACTTGTTAAGGGTCCAAAAGTAATGGGACAGAATAATAATCAATCAAACTTTCACTTTTTAATACTTGGTTGCAAATCCTTTGCAGTCAATTACAGCCTAAAGTCTAAAACGCATAGACACCACCAGACGCTGGGCTTTATTCCTGGTGGTGCTCTGCCAGGCCTCTACAGCAACTGACTTCAGTTCCTGCTTGTTCTTGGGGCATTTTCCCTTCAGTTTTGTCTTCAGCAAGAGAAATGCATGCTCAATCATATTCAGGATCAGGTGACTGACTTGGCCATTGCGTAACATTCCACTTCTTTCCCTTCAAAAACCCTTTGGTTGCTTTTGCTTAAATTAAAGTTGACAGTCTGCAGTTAAAGCACATCTTGCTCTATTAATTTCAAATCCAAAATGTTAGAATTGTGTCAATTTCCCAAAATTCATGGACCTAACTGTACATTGGTACCCTTTGTTTAGGCAAAATGTTAAATGCTAGCGATAAGCAAAAGCGAAAATCAGCCTTTAATCAGAATTGTGATATTATGCAGCCTTCTTGTTTTTCTAAATGTCATAATCACAAAAACATGTGAAGTATGATTGTGCAGAGTGATATTGAGGAAACTTCTGCTGTGCTTTTTGAGGTTCTCACTTGTTCTGCAGATCAAAGATCCTCTGGCACTCCTCTTTGTAACGTTCCTGATGTTCGGCTACAGAGAACCGAGACCCACGAGCAAATTTACTCATAGGTCCTTCTCCTGAACGAGCCTGCTCAGTAGACATGGTCCTCACAACATCGATAACCTCCCAACGGGACAGTTTCTTTATCTAAACACACACATTAGTACATATACATAAAAAAATACATATTGAGGTAACAGACTACACAATTACAGGCAAACAACTTTAATACATTTAATAAAAATATCTATGATCTTGTATCTTTGAATAGTTTGTCTCACCTCTTCCTCAGGAACCCCAAACTTGCGGAGCAACTGCTTGGCATTTTTGAGTGACAAGCGTCTCAGATCAGCATCAGTCCCAGTTACTGTCTTTTTCACTGGCTGAGGCTCTCGATCATCCTAAGTAAACATAAAAAAGCAGAGTGTTTGAGCATGAGGGTGTGTGGAATATTCTCATTCATCTGAAACAACTGCCAAGATGTGCTAAATGGTCAGACAGTACACACCTTCTGCTGGGTAGGTTTGTTAGGGACTTTAACATATGAGAATCCCTCTCCACAGCCGGTGGGGTCAGCAACCCCTGTGACCTCCAGGAGACACTTGCCCTTCATGGCTGCAATAAATGCCCGAGTTGTGTTCCATGGTGCAGTGCGTACCTGAACAAACCCATATATCAATATAATCAAACCACAAAAAAACTAAACAGCACAAATACAGTATTCAAATGTATTCCTCTTTCTCTGACCTCATCGTCTATCTTCATCTGGAATTCTTCCTCGTTCTCTTCCTCAGGTGCAAAGAAAGACTTCTCACCATAACCAGCATCCTGTGAGAGAGAACAGTGCACATCAGCTGCTGTGGATCTCTATTAAAATCATATATTATATGAGAAAATCAAACATGCATGTGCAAACCTTCAGTCTCTGCTCTGCCACCAACATACTGTAGTATGCACAGCACTGCTCTGGGGAGACCATCGCTCTGATCTCCTCTTCAGTCGGAAGCCGGAAATCAGGTTTCAGCACCCACCAGTTAGAGTCCATGCCTGAAAGAGTAGGATGAAAGAGGCTCAGTATAGGACAAAGACAGGTGCAACTGGACCCATTTTAATATTGTTTCCTATTTTACACTGTTAACTCGGCCTCTTCCTTCTTCGTTGATTAGTTACGATCAATTAGCTAGTTATATGAATAGTAACAAATATCTATGAACAAAAACAATGTTTAAATTCATTGTAAGCAGTTCATTTTAACATTTATGTGCTCCTCATGCCCTTTTTGAGATATTATGTGTTAGGCTTACTTTACACAAACTCCATCTACAATAGACTTCCTTTAACAATGAACATAACTATAAAAATGGTTATAAATAATGAAATGTTTCTAAACTAGTCTGTCATGAGATCTCACCATGTTTACATATTACACAGAAAGATTTTGACACTGTATGTTTGGATCCCTGTGGTTCTGTGTTGGTCCTCTATTGTGTGGATTATGCGAAACAAGGCTTAGGCAGAATAATGAAAGGTGATGTACATCTTAGCACAACTGCTGTTCCTGTCCTACCTTCCCAGTACCAGGAAAAGAACTTCCTGCAACTGTCACTTCTCCTGCCTGACAAAACACACACAGTGACTGAAAACACTTTTTCTCTTGTGAGTACTTCTTTCTGCTCTTTACTCCCTGCCCATTTCATATCTTTGTTAAAGGTGCAGTATGTGATATTGATGGCTGGCCGTTGAACTGGGTATTGCAGTTCAAATTCAAAACAGATGCTCATTAGGGTTTCCAGACTGATGAGAAAAGAAGGAATTAAAATGATTAACAATGGTTAAGCTCTCTCCATCTACCAAATTGATCTTCAACAATTATCCTGTTAATTTAATTTTTTATTAATTTGATTATCCTATTAATTTACATTTAGTCAAAGAGTTTTCTTAGATGGATGTCTGTTATTTAGTGTCCAATTCAATCTCCCTTACAGATGAAACAATCCATCCCCTCCATTTCATTCACTGAAACAGTGGTAGTGTTAAATCCACCAAGCTGTTTGAGCTATAAAAGTAGTACAGAGGTGAGCCAACTGGGTTCGTTTCAACTCAACGTTTTTAAGAGTGTAAAATCTGCTATCTCTGACCTACTTCATTTGCTGGCTTCTCACGGCTGCAATATGCTGTGTTTTCTGCCAACTTGGTCTTTTAAAAATACTATTGTTTAACTTGGCAGGCGGTGGCATCACACAGACCAAAATAAAAACAGACACACTGACACAGAAAACATATTTCCATGTAGCATTGTTGTTAAAGGAGTGGTCCAGAGTGTATTTTTAGGCTTGGTTGTGTTTATAAGATGCAAAGTTCATGTGCTTAGGCTTCATTTGTAGAAAAAAAAAATAATTAAATAAATAAATAAAATAAATCCCATTTATTACTCAGCTAATATGAAAATGACCGTCATATTTCCTAGTTCCTCCGAAAAACCCACCCCTCAGAAGGCTCTGATTGGTCAGCTAACATAATGTGCAGATAGTGCCTGAATCAGACAAAATATGACACAGAGGACACAGCTGAACCTCACTCCTGCTCTGTAAAATAACATCTGACAAGTGTCTTTCACATATATTCGGAATAAGCATGTGTAAGTAATACGAAACTTTCACATATTTTTTGCGTGTTTGTTATTCGAGATGTAGAACACAGGGAAAAAGTCCTCACAGAGATACTGCAGCACTGGTGAAGATTGTGGGTGTTTACAGGGGTTTGACTGATAAATATGAATTTGTAGCTAAATTGTTAGCGGCGCCAAACAGCATTTCCCATTTTTTACATCCTTGCTACAACATACTGTTAATGCTACAAACTGTGCATGTAATAGATCAATTTAAACAACTAAAAATACTTATAGGTTGTGGTTCACAATCCACAGCTTCGTCTATTATGGTTGGAGCTGCTCCTTCTTTGAGGTGTTTTTAGCCAAATACAGCACTGAATTGGGAGAGATTCTGAAAGCTCTTATTTGTCAAATGCTAGAGCTATATCTTTTTTTATAATTCTCTGGAACATAATTAAAGTTAAACTGTAAGCACTTCTCTCTTCGCGTCATGTCATCTGGAACCCAAATACAGAAACAGAACAAGCTCTGTGGAGCAGCGTTTGGACGCCATTTTAGCTTTCTCTGCTACAACATTACAGCACCTCTGGCCATGCCCTGTTACTGCGCGGGGTGTATGCGTGTGGTAAATGCGCGTAACCAGAAGCGTTTGTGATCTCACTAACCTGGATGTATTTTTTTTGTAGCCCCCAAACTTCATTCGTAGTAGGCTTTGCTAAGCTAACTCTGTAAAAGTGTCTCACCTTTCATTGAACTTTGAGCGTATTACACTAAGAAATGTTGTTTATGTTTAGACAGCTACATAACACATCAACTAAAGTTTCAAATATGATATAGTACTGGACCACCCCTTTAAAAAACACACTATGTGGACTTGGCATGTTTCTTAAATCTTTGCTAACATATTATTATGCTTTAGAAGTGAAAACAAAATACATACAGCACCTTTAATAAAAAAAGCCCAATAGGTAAGAATTTGCTGAAGGTTAATCTTAGGAACAGATTTAAGATGAACGTGAGTGTATGAGAGAGGGTGTAAGGGCACCTGTGCGTTTAAAGTCAGCACAGAGTTTAAGGCGTTTGCGGATGCTGCTTTCAGAGTGAGACGGAAACGCTTTCTTTATGTCCTCCATACGTATGCGGCGAGGACGATCCTTACTCTTCCAGAACAGACGATAGATGAAAACCTACAGAAAAAGACATATTTTTAAAATAGTGTTACAAAAAAAGTTCAGGATTTTAATACTATAACAAATTCAGGATTTTAAATGTTCTATAACGGTCCTACAATGCTCAATGCTGGGCCTGACAGCCAATTAATAACTGTGTTACTGTAAATAGCACATATAGTAGATACTCCAAATACAACAAACTCTAAAGAGTCGTCTAATACTAATGTCCTAAATATTCCACAATTAAATCATATATACCTCAAATATCATCCAAAAATAGGATAGGAAGGCAAGAAAAAGAGCGGGTGCTACCTGTAGGAAATCTCGAATGTGTGTGTTGGCTCGTTTAGAGTTGGGTCCTGGCACCTCATAAAGAGGACACTCCTGACCCACAACAAATATGTCCACAAGCTCCCGGATGAAGTAACCCTGCCTTGTCCGGATAATGAGGAAATCAGTCTCGGGCATCTTATGTAGGTATATGGGAGCTCTGAACAAGTTATTTTCAAATGCCTGTGACACACAAACAAGCGCAACACAAAATTACTACAGTATTTTATGAAGTTAAGAAAACAAGAACTTAAAATAGAGAATGACAGAAGTGTGCAACTGTGTTTGTATGTTACCTGTAGCAGCTGTCCAGGGTGTAATGATCCCAGGAATGGTGAAGTGTGGCAGTAAACAGTCTCTCCATATTTACAGTCAGGTGCGCCTGGGTCTTTACCTGGTTTCTACAGTCAGAAACATTGAGTGCTATAATCAACTTGGAAATGTAGACCCAAGAATTCAAATTGAGACCAAAATGCGAGTAATGAGACATAGAACTAATAATTTATGTAACTAAAATGAATACTCAATCTCAAACATCACTTAAACGTCAGCACTGATTCTCTTAGTGTCTCGTGTGAATTTGACTTACTCTTTTGTAGTAGTTCTTGATCTTAGAAGCCATGCCAACTTGCATGTGTAGAGGAGGATATTCCTCACTATATTCAGCCAAAACCAGGTCTCCGTCTTTGCCTGTCAGATCCTGAGCAGTGCGCATAAAGAACATGTCCCCTCCACCTGATGCCTGCCGCTCCTGTTCTCGCATCTAAGAAATATTTTAAAATGATAAAAATTAAGGACATATAAATGTTGCATACAAACTCACACTCACAATTACACACATGAATTATCAGACTGTCAGCCTACCTTAGCCTTTTTCTTGATGTGTTTGAGAAGTGGTTGGACTGGGTGCGGGCCAGGCTGGGACAGTGCTCCAAATGAGTACTTCTTTAGGGAAGGTCGATGGAACAGTCGTAATTTCATGGGTCCCATATGAGTGGGGAAGAATGGCTGCCTCAATTCAACTGTAGGAATAGAGTGCTGAGGAAAGAAATGAATAATCAAACACCAACGAATTGAATTCATTTGTTGCACTAATTTAATTAAATTGGCAAAATAAAATAAAATTACACTAACAAAATTTTCTTGCCTCTTGAGGAATTTGCTTTCCTTGTTGATTATAAACTCAGACACACATTAATGTATCTTAAACAGTTGACAGAGACTCATTTTAAAGACAGCTGTACATAGGGCTGTGCAATATGACAACGTATGGACAAAATAAAAAGTGTCTCATTTTATATTATGACAATATTGGACCTGGTTTCTAAAAATGCTTCATATTTTATTGATATTTATATCACATTTGTATATTTTTAATCAAACATTTGCCCTGAAGTTGTAAAAAAGTTTAGAAATATGTTCACATATGAATGGGTATATCATTTTAAATGTAAAAAGAAATTGTCTTTTTATTGTCAATATATATAGACCATTTTGAGGGATGTAAACAAAAACAATGGTCCCAAAGAATTTCCTGTTTTACATTTTTAATTTCTAAAGCTTTTGAGTCACATATTGATAAATAATGTTATGATAGCTGTTTATGTTAGCTGTCAGTTATGACTGAATTGCCTCTTGTTACAGTTATAAAACAGCTTGATAACAAGCAGGAAATGTTCATGGGCCAATGACATGACCACATTGAAATGGTCTATATGAACTATTAATTGATTGATATAACACAAATGGTATTACACCATGATATATATATATATATATATATATATATATATATATATATATATATATATATATATATATATATATATATATATATATATATATATATATATATATATATATATATATATATATATATCAGAATCAGAAAGAGCTTTATTGCCAGGTATGTTCACACATACGAGGAATTTGTTTTCGTGACAGAGCTTCTACAGTGCAACAGAATTACAGAGACAGGACAAAAAACAGATAATAAATATATTTAAAAAAAATAAAAAAATAGAAGTAGTGAGTGCAAATATACAGATTGACAAGTGTATGTACGTGTTTATTACTATACACAACATTATATGTGCAGCTGTTATGTGCAAATTGGCATTTAAGTGTGTGGTTAAATAAGTGTATATGTGTATAAAAGTGTATGGCAAGTAGTGATGTTGGTTCCGCAATTATTATCATCAAGTGTTAATGAGATGGATTGCCTGAGGGAAGAAACTGATATATATATCATTATCAAAATATAAGATGACTTGTCTCGTGATATGAAATTGTCATTGTATCGCCCAGCACACAAAAAGGCTATCGGCTCATGAGGACCAGATTATTCAGACGCTGGACTTGAACCTAGGTAGTGTCTTACCTGAATGATGTTCCCTCCAAATGTGCCCCTGAGGCCCTGCTGTTTGGGGTAGTAGAACTCATCATTGGACAGATTCCAGGGATCTTTGATCTCCGGTTGGGACATATTCTAGAGCAGAACGAGAAATCGTCAAAAATCACACACCTTACACATCCCTGCTGTTCCTCACTATACATCATCCTCTTTTTCTTCTCACCTGTTGGGGTTCATCTTTGATGACGCCAGTCTTTCCCAGCAGAATCCGACTTTTTTTCAATGCTGTCTCTTTTTTATTTTCTTTGGAGGGTGAATGTGAGGCTCTCTCCTCTTTTTCATCTGGGATCTCTGATAATTGTGTGCAGTAAGAAATATTTTTAAAAATCTCAATATCCTTCAACTCCTATACAGTGAATCATTATAAACTCTTTGGAAATTCTAGTAAATAATTGGTTGTCTTGAAGCAAAAAAAAAATACAGTAGCAAATTTATTTAAAATAAACAATAAGTAAACTTCCACAAGGTTTGAAAATAAATATAACAGCTTTCACTTAATACCTAGTATGATGTTCTCATCATTGGGGTTAAGAGTGAGAACAGGAGGAGAAGGGATGCAGTCCATGTTCTGATCATCCCAAATGATGTTGTCTTCCCAACGTCCATAAACAAGCTCCTCATTATCAATTGGGAATATTGAGAACCATGGGGTGTCATCCTCATGAGAAACTGTAAGAAAACAGAAATTGAGTTTCATCCATCCTGAAGTATCGACTTGGTTGATATTATTCTCACAGTGCTGGTTAAGCTTCAAAGATGAGCAGAGAACAAACAGAAGACAGTACCCTGATGATCATGATTATGTTTGTCTCTCTTGGAGCCTGTTATGGATGGAGTTTTGGTCAAAGGAGGAGGGGTTGGGGGCACCAACTGAGAATTACTGCGACTTAGACCTGGAAAACACACACAAACACATTAATTCCACTAAAATTATGAGTTGGACAAGTCTACAAACGTGTTCATCTGATGCAATGTGCTGTCAGCATAATGAATGTGCATGTGTGATCTTCTCTGTTTGCTTGTTGCATTGTGGCGATATTCTCTCACCCTGCTGAGCGTTGTAAGCGTTGGCGTTTCGGGTCATGCTAGTAGGCAGCCACCCAGCCAGACTGGCACGCTGAGTTTTAGTGCCCTTGTGTTTTACATCCTCTCCATTCCAGATAATATCTTCCTCCCACTGCAGTTGGGTCACCATTAAAAACAGCTCATCCAGCATTGGAGCATCCTCATCCGCCTGCGAACACACAAACATAAGCGTCTCTATTAAAATGACTGTACTTGTTCTCTATTTTAGAACAAAGTGCAGTGAACAGTGAAACAAACACAACATTGACCTCATCCTGTGATTCTTGTGGTGGTTCCTCTTCAGTGACTGGTTCAGAAGCTGGTGGATTTGCCGCTTTTGCCACTGCATCAGCGGTATCTTCCTGTTTGTCATCTTTAAGCTTAAATCCATAATGAAAGCCGCTGCCATCCTCCGGGACACCTAGCATGTCATACCAAAGCTGTGCTGGACCATAACGCCACTCAGCCACCTTTGGCCTCATCTCAGATACTTTATCACCTTCACCAGACACCTGCATGAACTTAGACTCCACCGGAGCCATCATGGTGATCTACAGAGAAGCAGACACACAATGTTTTCCTTCTAATCCCATCATTTTTTAGGAAGCGTCCAAGTGGACATGAAATGATTAGTCTGGATTACCTCATCATCAGACAGACACTGCTCTGGTGGTGGAGGTGGTGCATACTCATAGTCCCACCCTGATTTTTTCTTAGCCCCTGGTTCAGATGGCTGTGATTCACTGTCACCCGCAGCTGCCATGTCGGACTGTGGCTCTTTCTGCTTTCGTTTTCTCTTCCTGCGGGCACTTCGCCATACAGATGGCATGTTCTTCCCAGGACCAAACAACCGCAAGAACCGCAACACCTGGAAGATTAGAAGGAAACATTAACACTAACAATTAAACACTGCAAACAAACTAATATTTCAATCCATATGAGTTTATCAATCTGATGTAGTGGTATTCAAGCTTTACATTATTTACTAGAGATATTGAGCCAGATTTACTAAACAAGAAAAACAATCGTGACAAAAGTGCAAATGAAAGAGGAATGATTTTTTTGCAGGTGATCTGGCAAATAATAGAGCAATTATATAGCAGCTCATTTCCTTAAGGGCCAACTTAATCTACCAAAGGCAGCACAAATTAATGTAGAGTCACAAAATAAGCAGAGGGATGGACAATCTACTAACAACACAGCAGTGTTCATTTCGTCAATGAAAATAAAAGTGAAACACATTTTTGATGGTCTTTTTTCCCCCAAAATGATTGGCCATTAGATGCCAACAGAGGTTACATCATTGCAATAACATTGATAAAACATAACTAAATTAAAATGTCTAAATAATAAAAACAAACCAACATTTATATTTTTTGTTCTAATCCGCTGGACTGCTGCACTTCGCTGTTCTTTCATTAATTGAGCAAATCAGAATGTGCACAATTATAGTTTTCAGTAACAGTACTGATGCAGCAGATCTCTGAAGGTTCCGTTTGTTTTAAGCCATAGGCAATAAATATTTTTCATCCTTATTTTCAGCTACATTTCCATCCACATACTTTTACATTTACATTTAGCAGACGCTTTTATCCAAAGCGACTTACAAATGAGGACAAGGAAGCAATTTACACAACTATAAGAGCAGCAGTGAACAAGTGCTATAGGCAAGTTTCAGGTGTGTAAAGTCTAAGAAGCAAAGCATTAGTAATGTTTTTTTTTTTTTTTGAGAGAGAGAGAGAGAGAGAGGGCACAGTTAGTGGTATAGCCAGAGAGGCAGTTACAGATTAGGAAGGAAAGTGGAGACTAAATAGTTGAGTTTTTAGTCGTTTCTTGAAGACAGCAAGTGACTCTGCTGTTCTGATGCAGTTAGGGAGTTCATTCCACCAACTGAGCAGATTGAATGCGAGAGTTCGGGAAAGTGATTTCTTCCCTCTTAGGGATGGTACCACGAGGCGACGTTCATTCACAGAACGCAAGTTTCTAGAGGGCACATAAATCTGCAGAAGTGAGAGCAGATACGAAGGAGCAAAGCCAGAGATCGCTTTGTAAGCAAACATCAGAGCTTTGAATTTGATGCTAGCAGCAACTGGCATTTTGGATATACACATAAAAAACTAGTTGATGGAAACGCCAAGATGCGCAAAATTTTTGAAAAAGAGCATAAAAAAACGTATCCGCATAACTGAGTAGGATTAACTTTTGTTCGATCAGGAAAAATGCGCATTAACTGCGATGTAAACACTTTTAGCAAACAAATTTCAGTATGCGCATTAAAAAAGGTCATGTGATTTTGTTATAAGAGATCATGTGATGACAAAAATATGTGCGAATGTATAAACCAGCAGGCTGAGCACAAGCTAAAAAATCTGAAATGTTGTTTTGGTTAAAACGCCTTAACTGTTTCAGTATTAGTGTTATTATATAATTAATTACCTCCAGAATCAAGAACATCTGTGCTTCACGTCTCACGCCTTCAAACGCTACAGCGCGTTCACTGCGTGTCGGCATTGCCTTCAGAGACGCACGTCATGTATTAAATAAAGAAAAGATTGACGCAGCTTCTCCAACCGCTGCAAATTTCGTTTTTACTGTTGATATTTGGCGCCAGTTAATCAGGAAGTGACGATTTTGTTCGCTTTGACTCGATGGATGGAAACGCTGCTTTATTCACACGTCTTTTATGCGATAATTCAGTTTTGAGCATAAAGTTAATTCGCATTTTTGGATGGAAACAGCTTTTGACACAATTAACACAGCAACACAGGTGCAAAATGGACATGGTTGGCAAATACTGGCACAAATACCAGTAAACTGACTACTGAAGAATGGTGTATACAAAGTAAGTTAACTTAATCGTTTTTATACATTTAAGTTGATTGAACATAAAAAATTAAAAACTGAAGAATTGTGTTGTTTCAACTCATTTTAAATAAGTAGTTTAATCAACCAGCATAAGTCATTTTTGAGTGAATGTCATACTCTGCATGTCTTAAGTAAAGCCTCACAGTAGCCTTTTCATTACCAAAAAAGGGTCTTGCGCTGCTACAGACTGTTATTAAATCTGGCCCACTGTGTGTTACAATCACCTTTCCAGGTCTGAACTCAGGAAAGAGCTCAGTGACTCCAGGCAGGGCTTTGGCAGCATCTTTTTGCATAATGCCTGCCAGAGGGAGGGTGAGACACCCTGCCTTTTTCCCTGTCCCTGAACCCTGAGAAGGTCGATCGCTCTCACTCTCGCTGTCCGATGAACTGCTGAAATCAACCTTATCACCCACAGATGATGGAGCGATAATGGAAGGCAGGATGATACCATCACCCTCATCAGTCACTACGAAAAACAAAAAACATAAGCCACAAAGGCAAGAGATGACAATATGAAAACTAAAATTAGACTGACTAATGATCAAGCTTATGGTCTCATTTACCACTGCTGTTCTGAGTGGGCGCATCTTCTTTCTTCGCCATGATTGGTTGAGTAGGAGGAGGGGGAGGTGGCATGAGTTTGGCATCAACATCCTCACAATCAGCATCATAGTCATCCTCTTCATCTGCATAGCATAATACACAGAAGTCAGTTATTAAAATGTACATACGCTTCAGTATTTTCTGCACTATTTGTGCCAGTGTGTACCTGTTCTCCGTGATGGCTGCAGGTTGCCCATGGCCTGTCTGTATTTGCGGGTTTCATCTTCTGCAACTTCACTGATATCAGAATAATCAACTGCGTCTTCGGTGCTCCTTACCCATCCTAAGCCCACACACACAAAGTCAAGTTGTCTTGTTACATTGTTTATCTAAATACACAGATTATGTACAAATCTTAAAGCATTTTTTATTATTATTATTAATTTTTGCCATTTTATAATAGAATAGTATAAATTGACAAGAAAGTGAAGTTTGAGAAACAGATCCACGAGTGAGGACTTGAACTTGGGATGCCTGCAGCACCGTTGCCCTTTATGTCAGCACACTTAACACTAGGCCATCAGAGCTATTAGCACTATTATGCCCCTTTTTACAATATTTAATACAAGTCATATGTGATCCTATAACGTAACTGTGAAGTTTCAGCTCAAAATAAAAATATTACTACAGGCTGTAGATGCCAATTTTTGAGTGGAAGCCATTTTTGTACATGTCGGTTTAGATACTACGGTTTATATGGCCTATGTAAAAAAAATTAATAAAATAAAGGAGGGTGCAGCTTTTCTACCATTACAGGCTGGTTGTTTACACACTTCACTGTTCAAACAACGTGTAAAAGTGAGTTTTATAAAAGATTTCCTTTAAAATACAAGGCATAACAGACCCTCAGCGTCAGTGCTGCTCTGATCTTGCTCTTGCTCAGCTGTTTCCTCCTCACTGGCTGTGATCTCTGTAATGAGTGAACCCAAACCCAACGTTCCCAGACCAGCCAGGTGCTTCTTTGACTCCTGAGAGAGAAAGAGAAAGTTGATCACACAACATGGATGTAATCCTTCTTTTTAGACACTAAAGGGTTTTATACTGACATTGACTATTTTTATATGGACATTAGTAATCAAATTATTTGCCTTAATCTGAATAAGACAATAATATGATGAAGGTGTTTACATGAGTTGCTTTTTGAATGTTCTTTTCATGATCCAGTTTTACATGTTATTGCACATAATTTTATTAACGTCTTTGCGTCATCACGCTGTCCACATTTCCTCTGGAGTTTCATGTAATTTCAGGCGTTTCATTTTTAATTTGTTGACTTTAACTGCTGTTTGACACTTTCATTTTCATTTAGGAACTGTTTATGCATGTAGCCTGTGACAAATGAGTGTTGCTTTAATGGAATTTGATACCACGCGCCAAATGGGAAAAAAACCTCAGGTGTCTGTGGTCCTTCACTGACTCGGTAGGTGCAGAGAATAGTGTCAAACAGCCGTGTGAATAAAGACTATCCTGTTACAAAATGCGGCAAAAATCCTACACAAAGGTAATATGGTGTTTACATATCTGTACTGCACTACAATTATTCGACTAAAAATCAGCATACTCCTCATGTCTTATTTTCATTTCAGTTTAGTTAAATTATGACCTTAAATCGAATTAAATTAATTAAACATTGCTGTTTACATGATAGACTCTTAATCAGAATATTGTCTTAACCATATTAAAATCTGATTATTGGTATGCATGTAAACATACTCAGTGTCTTTTTAACAACCAGGTCACCTAGAAAGTGCAGTGTTTCCTCTAAGATTTTTTCCAGCTGTAGCGGCAGGCCTTTTACACAGATCTAACAACTACCTGTGGCGTTATTTCAATGACAAATGTCGTGAGTGCAGTGTTTCAAGTCGAGATCGCATTTATGTAATACGAGCTTGCAAATCTCTTTGCTTGTGTGCCGATTTCCTCTGTTCGTGCACAAAACTTCTAGCCCTCAAATATACGCTGCTCAAGTGCAGATTTTCTTGCACGCTCTAAAATAAACACTGCTGAAATGCGATTTAATGCATTTATGTAAAGAGTATGTTTCCAACATTTATAAGATTTGCTAGGAATATTTATGAATGTTTTCAACAGACCTACAGAGCGGCATTAATGCGTCCTGAAGTAAAGTGAAACGGCTATAAACTCTATCAAGATAATGTCATTGCATGCAGAGCCATTGGCCTTTATCTATAAAGTATAATCATGGAAACTGTGTTCATCATAACTGAAAGCTACGTCATGTTTGCTGGCCTCACGCATCACACACCTGTCAGTCAGTCAGTCAGCATGTCACTTTAAAGGGTTAAACAAATGACCCACAGCAGTACTACGATTACAGAAAAGTTCACGCTGATATAATTTACTTACCTTTTAATACGTTTTGTGATTATAACCTGCTTTAAAAAAAATGTAGCGGAAACCATGTAGTGACATAAGTTGTTTTTAATATTGTGTTATTTATCACAGATTGTCAAACAACATGAACTTGATTCCATCCTGGCTATTGAAAAGAAAGATATGGGGTGTGCTACCAAAACAAGCTATAGTATGATACATTGTTGCAGAAACTACCCAGTTGTGACATTTTCCTGAAAACGCTGAACTGACGTTGTTATTATAGTTGCCTAATAATATTTTTGAAAAAAATAAATGCTAGTTTTAGTTGATTGTAAGAAGAGGGTGGGATTGTAACTGACAAACTGAAAATGAGAAGTTTCATTTTACATGAAAGCCTAGTTGTCTTATTTGATTTTTTTTAAACATACAAAGAGGAAACTTTCACTGTAATTGATGATTTGCATTTAGAATAAAACAGGATACCTTTTATTTCACACAGACATTATAAGTTACTGATATTCTGCATCAAGAGCAGGATGTACTCTCTTACCGTATCCAGCACACTGTCATCTTCCAGCTGTCCATTCTCATTAATGTTGCCGAAAAGAAACCCTGTCAGGTGGAATGGCCGATCCTGATCCTCATCACTGTCCGAGTCTGACATTCTGCATTAGCAAAAACAAAAGTACAATTTCAGTGTTATGGATGTGACATTTGCAGTGAAAACTTAAACAAATAAATTCACAGAGAAAGTATGTTAACATTATATTGAAACAGCTGTTTATATTTTCCAAAACAACTTTCTGTAAACATTTTTATATTTTAAATGAGGAAAATAAACATGCGTTATCGATGTGACTAAAAAAGTCTGCGAGTTTACAGTATACAACATACTTTGCAGATTTTCTGTAAATTAAACTGCACAACCCAAAAGAAATAATACTTATCAAAATAAGAGTTGGCTCACTATAGAAAAATAAAATTGATTTTATTTTATTTTGTTTATATTTTAGCATTTATGAGGAAAAAGTTTGTTATGAATGTGACAGACGTGAAATTGACACTTGTGTGACTTTGGTAAATCAAATATAATTGTTTGAAAACACTGACAGAAACATTTCAAGTATTTTACAGTACTGCATAAGCAAACAACATAAAAAGTGTGTCACTATTTTGGTGAAAACTTTTTTTTTTTTATGAGAAGGTTGACGTTCTCAATACACAACAGCATTCACCATCAGCCCACTACAACACATGAGTCCGTAAAGAAACTGTCACAGTCACCTTTATCTGAACTCTCCTTTTATATGGGACTCGAACCTGCAACTTTCATGTTTAAGTTACGAGTATCTATACAATTAAAAAACAAATAAACCTTCTGAACAATGTAAACACCTTTTATAACCGCTGTATAATTCACTTTCGGATGACAATACAGCAAAAATGAGCTATAGGAGGACAGAAAGAAGAAGATGTGTTTACATTTCCACTTTCTCATACGCCTCCCTGTCTGTCTGATACATTTGCTTTCTTTTAACTTTTATCTTGCTCTTAATACAATGTAATTAATTCAGCATTAATATGAGTACACTTACCTGCTCTCCTCTTGATGTAAACCGGCACGAAGGCCTCTGGCTCCCCGGGCTCGAGTGAGAATCTGATCCCAGGAGGAGCTTCCTTGCCCCGGTCAGTCAGTTAGCTGTTAGCAGCTAGCAAAAAGGGGCCGCGCAAAGACATGCGCGCAAAAATGATCACGTTCAATATATTCAAATGCAAGCTTATGTTGTTTAATCAGCAAATACAAATAAATGAAACGGATTTTTATTGAATGAGCTGCTGCTGCAAGCGCGGGCAGAAGCAGCGGTGTGTTTCTGTTTGTTATGTTCGTCAGAGGATATGATCCAGTTTGTCTGGCTCCCCCTGCAGGTCTAGAAATCCAGCGGCACCGAGTAGACTGCTGCTGGCTGTTCTATAAAAGTCTTGGAACTTACGAGACTGCATCCGAAATCGCATACTTAAGTTACATTCCCTGCTGAAAAATCCATCTTAAACCAGCCTAGGCTGGTTGGCTGGTTTTAGCTGGTCAACCAGCCTGGTTTTAGAGGGGTTTTGGCCATTTCCAGGCTGGTTTCCACCATTTCCAGCTTGGTCTTAGCTGGTCAGGCTGGGTGATGACCAGCTAAAACCAGCTTGACCAGCCTAGCCAAGCTGGGAGCCCAGCCAAAACCAGCTATGTCCAGCTTAAACAGGCTGGTCGGGCTGGTTTTGGCTGGATTTAGCTGGTCATTTTCCAGCCTGACCAGCTAAGACCAGGCTGAAAATGGCTAGAAACCAGCCTGGAAATGGCCAAAACCCCTCAAAAACCAGGCTGGTCAACCAGCTAAAACCAGCCAACCAGCCAAGGCTGGTTTAAGATGGATTTTTCAGCAGGGTTGGGTGGCGAAAACCAGTATCCCTGATGAAAAACAGCTTAACGGCTGGTTTAGATGTCTGATTTTTGGTCCATTTTCATGCTGGTTTTAGCTGGTCAGACTGGGAGACCAGTTGGAATGACCAGCTAAAAGCAGCTTGACCAAAGAGAGCAAAGGGATTTCTGTCATTTTGACATATACCAAATGTTGTATTTGCCTGGCGTAGACGCATTAAACACTGCTTGTGGGGAGTAGATGTGAAAAGTAAAGCAATCCAGACAACACTCATCAAGGCAAAAGCTCATTGAAAGACAAGGTACTTGACTACTTGGTCCAGTCACATAAAAGTCTTCAAATTTGAAATCACAGAGACACACACTGCTACGTTTTAAAAAATTGCAGGTAATGAATTTCTTGTTTTATTAAAAGTGCACCCACATCTCATACATATTGAACATTGCAAGGAGCAGCCAGCCACTCATATGAGTTAACACTATAGAAACCCATTCTAAGAATTAACTACACTGAAAAATATGTTCTGCAAGTAATTTATGTGTTGAATTTAAATAAACAAATTAAATTGAGTAATTTTCAGCTTAATTTGTTTAAATTCAGCCCAAACAAACTGTTTACAATCACTTATAAAAATTAGTAAATCCAAGGAATTATCTTTGAATTATTTTTTAGTGTAGTAGCATTTTAACATCACTACTATCAACACATTGACCACTATTAGTACTCATTAAGATCATATCTACATGAATGCCTTTTATTGTCACTGTACACATAAACAATGTACATTACATGTGCGATTAGATAAATGCATCTCAGTGCAAAACATAAATATATTAAATATATATAAATAAACGTATATATAATAATATAATAATAAAATTAAATAAATATAAATTAAATAAGCGTAAATATATTTTTCAATACGAATCACACTAAACAACAAGTTGCAGTAGAAATAACTGTAGATGATAAACAGTAGTACAAAATAGAGGAAGAGAGGGGCGTAAGGTGAGGTGGAGTAAACCGTTCTGAGGTAGAACGAGAGATATTTACAATATGTAAATGTAAGATGATAAATAATAGTGCAAAAATAGGGGGTGAGAAATGGGTGGGGTAAACAATTCTGATGCTGACCGAGCGATATATATATATATATATATATATATATACATATATACATATATATATATATATATATACATATATATATATATATATATATATATATATATATATATATATATATATATATATATATATATACATATACGTATATGTATATACGTATATGTATATACATATATACACACATATACACATATATATATACACACACATATATATATACATATATATATATATATATATATACATATATATATACATATATATATATATATATATATATATATACATATATATATATATATATATATATATATACATATATATATATATATACATATACATATATATATATATATACACACATATACATATATATATATATACACACATATACATATATATATATATATACACATATAAATATATATATATATATATATACACATAAATATATATATATATATATATATATATATATATATATATATATATATATATATATACATACATATATATATACATATATAAATACACACATATATATATATACATACATACATACAATACATCTATAACTAGATGTGTACCACACTACAAACCATTAATTATCAGCAAATTATGAGAAAGCCTCATTGTTAATGGTTTGTTCATATTGAGAAATGAACCCTAAAATATGAAATATGTATAACATTAAAATCTGTGTGACAATATATTCTGATATTTTGTTATGTCTCAAAGATTTGGAGTGGCATTATGAGACAACAGATAATCAGCTCTCACTTTACAGTCATTTAATGCCTTTTCCCACAAATTCATAATTTATAAACTAACCATACTTCAATAAATGCTGGTGGTACAACGTTTAGTTTACCACCTCAACAACCTGTATAAAGAATACAAATTCTTAATTCCTTTTTTCACCCTGGGAAGTTTTGCTTGTTTTTAGTGTCTTAAATAAGCAAATTGTGAGTCAAAATAACAACTTAATATCTCTACATCCATGAACAAAAAAAATTAACCCTGTGCCAACCAACCCTGGTCTCCTCTACTTACTCGTGAGGCACATCCTGTCCCAAAAAAACTGTTAAGCATTCAAGCCTAAACATTAGCTCATTACTCTAAGAACAATGCCTCAACACAAATCACACATACACAGCTGACGGTTTTGTTTATCTGTGCAGCATTGTGAAGAATGTCAGTGAGATGCAGCTGTTCTTTCTTTCTCCAACTTGTACTCTTTCGTTCCCTTTTTCTCTCTGCCTTGCCTCACATCAAGTATTACGAACAAATCTAAGGTCAAAGAACAGGAGCCAAGCATAATGTTTTACTTTAAAACTGGTTTATTTTCTCATGCAATTGGAGGTATATTCTTAAAGATAATGACAGTTTCAAGAAATAAAAACAGCTTTAATACAAAATAAAGCCAATTTTTGGTGCGTTATTGATGTCCTAAACAGAAAACGGTTGAGAAACCAGCCTTTGGCTGTTAAAGAAACAGATGATGTTTATTATACAAAAGGTAGACATTCAATATATAAAATGTAAATGTGGACCCAAATGAAACCTGAATGTTCTGAGTGTTTGTGTACATTAACCACAGCCTGGATGTTCAATGTAAGTTTATCTCTGGCATAAGTTTATATTAGGGCACTTTACAGGAGTGGATTAACATTCATGATAAAATACAAAATGATACAAATATTAGTGGCACTTCAGATTCAATAACGGTTGGAAATTGTGAGGCACACACCAAGCCAAACGGAAAGATCTTCATTTCTACCCCAAGAGTGATATAAAACAGCGCTATATCCCTTCATTTGCATCTCTAAGAGGAGGCAGGTGAGCTACGGCAGCGTTCTGTAAACTTTCAGCAGCCCTTTCCAGAAAACAAACATCAACTGGCACCCTAAGTAGCACCCTAGATGAAATGAGCCCAGAGGAAAAAGTTTGTGAGATGTCAGAAATGGCTGAGTAAGGGTCGAGCCCTAAAAGGCACGCTGAGGGTTTCCTGATTTAAAAGTCGATCAACCCTAGAAAGGTCAGAGATCATTAACAGGCAGCAACACAGGCAAACATGGCACGTTGTGCTATCAAACCTATAGGCCACAGGGACTCTGGAAGGAAGACTGCGAGCCCTCATAATTGTTTTACTTATGCAGCCAGGGAAAAACAGCACCTTTATAAGACCTCCCGTCACATTTTAGACTGAAATTACACTTTGGTGCAAGAAATATCCTCTGAGTGATTCCTAAAGTTACACTGGGGTTTTAAGGCATTATAAGAAGGCAGATGTTGAAGATGCCTGTAGTCCTTTAGACAAATCCACTGCCTTGTCTGCCTGACTATGGTGATATGTAAAGTAACAATGCAAATACACAATCACTCACACATACACTCTCTCTCAATCACCTCAATCACAGCCTGTGCACCTATTGCTAACTGTAGTGTAGAGATACGGACAAAAAGTGGTAGCAACAACCATTTGCAGAGACCATCACATGACTAACTTACATTCCACCCTTCATAAAATCTCTCTCACACGCACACCCTCATGTTGTTATAGCAGCACACATTTCTTGGTGTGCTTCTTGGCGTTGGGGTAGAGAACAGCCCGAACTGCTTCATTGAAGACCTCTCGGACACCCTCCTGGAGAAGAGCCGAGCACTCCAGATATCGCACTGCGCCGATGCTGCGGGCCAGTGCACTGCCTTGCTGTGGAGTGGTCGGACTCATCCCCTGCTCCTTCAGCTTCTCCAGGGTCTCCTTGTCCCCTCGTAGGTCTCTCTTGGTGCCCACCAGCAGCACGGGTACGCCAGGACAGTGGTGGCAGACCTCCGGGTGCCATTTATGCCTGACGTTGGCGTGAGAGGAAGGACTAGCCACAGAGAAACAGATGATGAAGACGTGTGTCTGCGGGTAGGAGAGGGTTCGCAGGCGGTCGTACTCCTCCTGACCGGCGGTGTCCCACAGGTTGAGGCTGACAGCACGCCCGTCCACACAGGTTTGAGTGCTGTAGTTGTCGAACACTGTGGGAATGTACTCGTCTGGGAAGGCATTGGTGGTGTAGGAGATCAACAGGCAGGTCTTTCCCACTGCACCATCACCAACAACAACACACTTTATGGTCTGCATTTTGCTGCCTGGCACAGGAGTCCCTGAGAAGGAGACACAAAGGGAGTTTACTTCTTAAGTCTATTCATTTGACTAGACCTGTAGATATGACAGTAAAACACCGGTTTACACTGCTATAAAGCGGGTAAATGTACAATCTGCCTGTACAAAACAACTGCAGATTAGTTATTGCTTCACACGGGACCTCCTGAACTAGTAGAGGCTCAAAACCAAGTAAGAAATCTGTTTAGCTAGTTCGTTAGCAGCTCACTTGCTACATAGAGCCGAACTTTATGAGCTTCAACAAAGCAAAACAGCATAACTTTTATTAAAAGTATAGCTTTTAGGTAAAACTCACTGTGTTTGGGTGGTCTGGAGAGCTCGATGAGTGTTTGCTTTGAGCTGCTCAAGATTCCATCATCGCAGCGGCAAAGGCGCTTTGCTAACCGACTAACGTTAGCGGATGAGCCTCACATTAATCAGTTACTAAACACAGGCAAACAACTCCCTGAGGCCTGTAACTAAGCGCAACAGCATTAAAACGCGTAAACATACATCGAAAGTCTCGAAAATCTTTCAAAGGCACATAATTTGAGGTCATTAAAACATAATCTTCTGTGTGAATCGCAGTCCTTTTCTCACTGGCTCATTCTTCAACGGGTAACGGAGACGACATTGTGGGACACGCCCATGTCGCAAAGGTCTGTGGGAAATGTTGTGCAATCTCTAAGTAAAAACTACAACAATAGCTTTGTGTTTTGTCTTTAATTTTGATATATGCGATGAATTCCGCCTATACAATGATTGCATTAGGAACAGTGTGCACTTTTGGTACTTCAGTCTCAACTAGCTCACATATACTCCTCTGTTGGAGGCTAGAGGGCAAATGTCAAAGTTTGGAATTTTTAAACATGGCCTATCTGATTGAGATTTTTGCATTTATGAAAAACTTGACCTGCTTAAAATGCCTCAAGATTCATAATTACAAGTATCTGAAATGTATTTATTAAATAACACACACAGAAAACGTCACATGTTTAATAAGTATGTAATGCCTTCCTTGCTCTTTCACCTATAAGAAGTTGTCCTTTTCAGAATGTGGACTTTAGCCTGTTCCTTACCTTTTACGTCTCCTATTATGGCTATCAAAATAGTCATAAATACACAGCCTATTTATAGACCAATAGTTTACTGTCACATAAACCAGGGGCTTTCAATCTTTTAAATGCAACAAACCCCCCAAATTCCCCCCAAACTCCCATAATTCACATGGCGTGACGCTATCCCCATCTATAGTTTCTTGACAATCACTGTGAAAAATAATATTGTAAAAGGGTCTAAAATTCTAGGATCTCTAAAATATTCATGTTGCAATTTTTATTAAGTAACATTATTCTAATATTAATGTAAACATTTTGTATACTTTTTCTGCTATTACTGTAATTACTGTATTTTTACACATTATTTACCTGTTTATTTATTTTAATTATTTATATTATTTATTATAATCTACTTTGTCTTAGTTTGTAGTTATTTGATTGTTTAAATAAAAAAATATGTTTAATAAAATGAATAATCAATTTATTTTGTAAAAGATAAATTTTATTTATCATTATCATATCCTATATCCAAATCATATCCAATTTTTTTCCAAACTATATTAAAAATTTACACAGTAACATTTTAGATTGTTTATTTTTATCTTATTGTTTTTTAATTTTACTTTTTATGTATTGTATTAGGTTGTCCTTTAGGGGCCCTTTAATAGTGAGAAAAAGCTTTTTCTTATCTATATCTTAAATATGAATTATTTTTAAAAATGATCTTAAACACGTTTAGGTTTACAATACACAAATACAAAATACAAAATTTAAATAAGTTTTATTAATAAATTAGATATAACTTAAATAAATACTGAAGCGTGTATTAAACAAACTAACATTAGCAGAAAAGTTGACCCCCTTCTTATCAATGTGTAATTCGTACCCTGCCTATACATGTTTATGCTTTTTCTTCAAACATTTCCATACACCCCAGTTTACAAGACCCTTCAATAAGCCACACAAAACATTTTACCAAGCCTTTATTTTCTATTTCAAGTCTAATAGATTTTTTGAAGACTTTTAAACAAGTTACCAAAAGTAATGCCCTTAATGTCACTATTATTGTTTACAATTTTATTACCTATGTATATTTTTTAGACCACATTATGTGCAATGTATATACAGTAAATTTTCTTTTTCTTAAACTCTACTATTTTTTATATATTTTTTTTATATTAATGTTAAGCACCTTGGGTCTGAGAGTAACGCAATTTCGATTCTCTATATGTCTTGTACATGTGGCTGAATTGACAATAAAGCTGACTTTGACTTTGACTAAACGGAGAAAATGTCGTGTTTCTTTATGGAAGTACTTATTCACGTTTGGGCTAAATGACTATGACTAAAAACGAGTAAAACATGATCAACGTTTTATTAACTGGTAGAGCTTGTGTGGTTTCAAGGTGCAGCTTCATTCATTTACACTCATCTGTCGAGCAGACGGGGGCGCTACACCACCGCCTCTTATCGCTCTAACTACAAACAAGACTGATAAAACTTCCCCTAGAATAATGGCGACTTGGGCCAGGTTAGGCGCTACTTTGCGAAGTACAGCCAAAAGTTTCTGGCCTGTCAGAAGTATATTTTACCGTCGTGCTGTTGGAGCGGGTCTGCTGGCCTCTGTTGTAGCAGGAGGATTTATTCACTACAAGAATGACCCGCGATGGAGACTGTGGCCACACATCGTGTACGCGGAGGACGAGAAGGTAAACAAACTTCTCGAAGTAGAGACAACTTTTCACATTACTTTTCAACTTCGGCTGTCGTGTTGTCTGAAAAGTTGAAGACAGAATCACTGCCTGTTTGCTCGTGGGGTTAATAGGGCTTCCGATTGGGTTTAAGTTTTAAAGTTAAAGTGTTTAAATGTGGGGCCAGCGTGTGCTAACAGTTACTAAAACTGGTTTGTCACGACGTGATAAACTTTAAGTTTTAGTTTGTTAAATCATAGTATGTCGTCCTCATGAAATGTTTGATTTACACACATAGTTCGGATAGTATCGCTGATGCCTTCAGGTTGTGGGTGGATCTCTGCGTCAGTTTAATGTCACAGCAAACTTCAGCTACTATGTGTCAGTGTTGTTTCATAATGTGAATGCATTGTTAATAACTCATTATGTGAATAAAGCTGGAAGATATTCAGGATTTACTTTCAAAATAGTACAATGTTTCAGTCAAAGCCATAGATATATTATTAAGGATTTTATTAACTATATATAAAATAATTATTAACTATTTACATGTACATATGTAACTTCCTATAAAAACGTTATTGGTACAGTTTTAATGTATACATACATGCATAAATTGTTGACTTGTATGTATTTACTTGTATGTCATTTGTCCTTTTTGGACTGCTATGCCATCATAAATTGAGAAAATAACCCATTGAAGATGGATTGGCTGTTGTCCGTCGCTTCGGCGGGTTTCAGATAATCAATTATGGTCAATGCAAACAATTATTTTAGATTATTTTTGAGTTTAACATCTGCTGTGCAAGAAAACAAACAATCTGACGTAAGTGAAGTCATCTTTCACTACTGACCTACTGTATTGTTCAATAGAGAAAACATTCACAAGTTCACACGTGACTTTCATTATAAATCTTGGCACAAAAAAAAAATACCAATAAAAAGGCATGAAGCACCAAAGAGAGCCCATATTGCAGTTTATTTTAATACCAATTAGGCTATTGTTGTTCTCTTTGAATTTTCAAATGCACTTTTTCACAAGAGAGGCTAGAAAAAATTATATTTATTATTATTTTTTTATGTTATTCAAATGACCAAATTCTGACTGAGGAAAGCAACTTGTGCTGGCTAGTTTTTTTTGTGTGTGAGTAATAAATAACAATAGGTTACAGTTTGTCATTAAAAACTAATGATATATAATGTCATAAATACACATATATGTATTTCTTTATTCAAAATTTTTAGAAAATATTTGTGGTCCATCAAAAATGTGGTTATAATCACCCCCGACATGCTAAAAAAAAGGAAGTTCCTAAAATATCACTAAAATGCAGTATTTTAAACTAATAATCAAATTAAAAAAATTAGGTAAATAACTGCAAAAAGTAAAAAAAAATAAAAAAATTATTCATAACCACCCCTTTTACCAGGCTGGCTACGGACCTGCTTGAGTATATGTTTGAATATCATCAAAGCATATTTGCCATCATAAAAAATTATTTCAGTTAGTTGACATTGCATTACTTGTATAGTCACATGTACATTTATATACATTTATTTCAGCTGCCTCCATAACAGGACATAAAAATGTATCTAATCTTTGGTAGGTCTTAAAATTCAGGAAATAAAAAACATATCGCATTAACAAAAATAAGTGAGGCATTGGTGAGGTTTGGAGCCTTCAGGTGTGTGTGGGAACAAAACGCCAAGCTGACAGCTAAAGCTTAGCCAAAATTGGGTCATGCAACAAGACACTGATCCCAAGCACATCAGCAAATCTACAACAGAACAGCTGAAAAAGGAAAAAATTACAATATTTCAGTCAAAGTTCAGACCTTATCCTGTCCTAAATGCTGTGGTGGGAGATGTCCAAAAAAAATCCCTCCTCCAGAATGATCTGAGAGGCTCATAAGATCATAGAAAATTAGTTCTTTAAGTAAATAATGTACTATACACAATTTCTTCAGTCATTCAGCATCTAAAAGACCTGACCCTCTACTAAATAATTAAAGCTGTGACAGTTGAGCAAACAAAATGTCCACATGAGTTTTTCTTCTAAATAAGTACTAAATGCAGATTCTGGGTATAGACCATTTTGAGCGATGTAAACAATAACAATGGTCCCAATGTATTTCCTGTTTTACATTTTTGATTTCTATAACTTTCGAGAAACCAAAAAGAGTCACGTATTGATAAATAATGGTTGATTGAATTGTCTCTTGTTACAGTTATGAAATAGTTCGATAATGAGCAGGAAATATTCATGTGCCAATGACATGATCACATTGAAATGGTCCATTAGAAGTGCACCGTTTCTTATTGGAATTTTCAGTGTAAACGCATTACCTGACTAATTTATTCTTGACATACCATATGATAGTGCATAAATAGCACACTGGGATGCAACTAAGCACTTCTAATGTCTCCAAATTGTAAAACCAGTTCAGCTCTAGATCAAATGAGACGGCACATTTCAAGAATGCAACTTATTCTCTCTGTTTTTGTATATCTGTAAAGCAAGAGCAGATCATGGTACCGCAGATGTCCATGAGGCGCCGCCGGTTTAACCAGTTTGCCTCCATGATATATGAGGATGAGCCATACATGACACCCAGAGACTTCCTCCATTCAGTCTTGATGGAGAAAGTGGACCGTAAGTAACGCCACACCAAACAAATGTTCAGTAGAGAACAATGATTAAGCAATATTGTGCATGCATTCCTGTTCCATTGGAATAATAGCTTTAGAGACTAGCTTTATTACTTTCTACTTTAAGAGGGAATTTTTCTTTTTCTCTGAAACATGCATGCTTTAACATTTCAGTTTAAATGTAAGCTCTTATGCAGTCTCTAAAAAAAGTCCCTAAAATGCTGACACCTGCAGTCTTCTCCTCTCTTGCTTAAACTCATTTATGTGAACATGTTTCTGGTTTGAGTGTGCATTCAAGTGGAAATCCTCTTTATGTGGAAGCAATCACCTCTGCCTGTTAGGTCTTGTATTCATAAAGTGAGCTCAGGATCTCTCCAATCTCCACTACGGGCCTCAGAGCTTATTTTTGCCGTTAATTTTCATCATGCTGCAAATCTTTGTTAAAACCATCCTTGATCATCTTCTCTTACAGGCAAACTAAAGAAAAAGGTGTTGACCAAAGCAGTAAGTGCATTTTGTTAGCTTGCATCGATGTTGATTCAAACACATAAGATCTAGTTGACGATCCTGAATGTTGTGTGATTGTTTTGGCGCAATGACGGCTCTGCCTTATCATCCGATTTGTTTGTTGACAGGACTTGGATGAAATGATAAAGGTTGCTTCCAAAGCCGAGGCAGGAAATAACCTGTTCAGAGGAATTGGTGACAAGGGTATATGTTAAACAAACTCATTAAAACAAAATATACTTATGGTTTAAAAAACATGTATTTTTACACGAGTGTTTTAATGAATCATATTAACACTGAATATTAATCTTCTCATTTCAGGGTTGATCTCTTACACTGAGTACCTTTTTCTCCTCACTATTATTACAAGTAAGTATTATCTTTCCATTGAATGTCATTATATAGTTTCCTATCAGTCCCTATAGTCTCATCACTGCTTATAATCCAGTCAAAAATACTGTTAATAATGTAAACAAATTAATTGAATGATTCAAAAGTGGGACTGTTTACTGTAGATCGAATCATAATATGTATTTGTGCCTGTAAAAATTACATTGCAAAAGCCTATTCAAACAAAAATCTGCATGTAGTGTGAATGTGTTGCATGGTTTTATTCAATTCACATACTTAAACACGCATGATGTCCAAGTGAATTCAAAAATGACATTGTTTATTTTGCTTTTTAATTAATCTCAAAAACACTTAACAATAAAAGATTGCATCAACTTTGAAATGTAGAACATTAGAAGAAAATACAGGAATGACCTTACGTTATATAAATATATTTAAAAGATTTGTTGTTTTTTGGTGCCCATTAAAGATGTTTATTTTGCTAGCCCCTTCCTTAATGTTCTGTTTCAGTGGACTATATGCACAACTAGTGTTTTTCAGCCAATGATGAACTGCCGGTGAAAGTTTTATGTGACTATTTTCAATTTCATAAGGTTCCTTTTACAGCATCGATGTTTTTACTATACATTCAGTTAAATAGACCTAAGCATTCATTTAGTTGTTAAAGTGCAGGTGCCGTCATTAGCAGCAGGCTAATGCAGAAACTCCATTGAAAATGTATTTCTTCTTTGGTCTAATACCCACTTTATATCGTATCTCAGCAGTGAAGATCACTGTTTTTTTTTCTTTTGAAGAAATTAGATCTTGAACACAGCTATTTTTGTAGGGGATGACAATTAACTGGAAAGCCCTGGGGCTGGCTGACTGAAATGAAAAGTCCGTGTGCATATACCCCATTGAAAGTACATCAGCATACCAAAATAAAAGTCTCAGCAACTTCTGCTTCATGGGGAATTTAAACATCTTCTATCCCACGTTTTATGTATAAAACAAGATATTTATTAGATCATTTACACACAGTCCATCAAAATAAAACAATACTTTTCACTATAATAAAATACACTTATCAAACGAATAATAGTTAATAATAAATCAAATTATTAAAACTTTAATATCCAATTTTTGTTATGATTTAAACAGCAATTACACAAAAAATGACAAATAAATAGATTTTCTTCACTTTTTTTAACTTAACACATTGTCCCACAATTCACAACAGCAAAAAGCAGGGGAAAAATCCTTTCATGCTTTAGCATCAGAATTAATTGTATTTAACTGCTAGAATACAGTCAGAAGAGCCTTTATAAATCTAAGTCTTGTTTGTTAGAGTAGATCTGTACTGGAAAGATCAGACATTATAACGGTTAGATTTTAGATGTATAGTTTTCCAAATTATATATATATATATATATATATATATATATATATATATATATATATATATATATATATATATATATATATATATATATATATATATATATATATATATATATATATATATATATATATATATATATATATATATACACACACACACACACACACACACACACACACACACACACACACCTATATATTGTACATGTGCATGTTCACCCATTACTTGCTGTGAAACTGTACACGAGCGCACTGTAGTTATCATTACACTACAATTATATCACAGTTATATTTATGATATTGACTGACACGATAAGCAGGTGCATTATGCTCATCGGTCTTCCCTTCCTTGTAGCAACATGCTTGGTGTGTTTGCTTGCCTGAGGGGTCACAGATTATTCCAGAAAGCCATTATGCAGTTGCTTTAATCAGTTTAACTGCGTTGTGATTCCAGAATCTGACACAGGATTTCATATTGCTTTCAAAATGCTTGATATTGATGGCAGTGAGACTGTGGACAAGCTGGAATTTCAGAAGGTATGCCATGTGTTCTCCTTCACGCTTCAAACAATACCAAGCGCAAATGTCATTTTAAAATGTTTTAAATGTTAATGTTTATAACTGTATGAAGATACGCAGATGTAAGAAAGTTCCACAGACTGGACTTGTATGGATTGTGTAAGTTACACTGTCATTAGGGTCTGTCTGCTTTGTTTGTTTCTGTTATTGCTGGCATGAGATGAGGCCGATGCTCTGCAGGTATGTGGGAATGGTCGATGCATGAATCGTGCATGATAGGAGCATCAGAACACAGTACATGAATTGGCAGAGTTCAGTTTGATTTAGAGCAGGGGTCACCAATCTTGGTCTAGAAGGGCCGGTGTCCCTGCAGGGTTTCGCTCCAACTTGCCTCAGCACACCTGCCTGGATGTCTCAAATATACCTAGTAAGACCTTGATTAGCTTGTTCAGGTGTGTTTGATTAAGGTTGGAGCTAAAATCTGCAGGACACCGGCCCTCCAGGAACAAGTTTGGTGACCCCTGATTTAGAGGATTATGTTGAGTCCGTTCTCAGTGTGAGATGTGTTGGAAGTGCAGATGATTCAACACAAGCTTGAAAACAACTATTTGAATAGACGGATTGTTTTTCTTTAGAGCAGATCTACATCCCGTCACCCCATAACACATGAATAAGTGCACAAATATGAGACCCTGTGTATCTTGTCCAGAAGTCTATTGACTTCACTCTCTTTTTGTTTGAAGCTGAAGAAAGTAAATGGACCAAAGAAAGAGCTACTAAGGCAGGGTGGGACAGAGGTGTGTTTGTTCAGCAAATATATAGCGAATCAAATGTTATGTGAAAATCAGAATGTTGTTTTTCTTTCATATTATCTGTAGAAACACTACTGTTTGTGTCATATCAAGAGTGTTTTCTTTATCTTTTCAGGTTTCAGACAATGTCGATGAGGTTGACACTACACTACAAGTGTTCTTCTTCGGAAAAGATGGCAATAAAAAACTCCAGTACAAAGATTTCTGCAGGTAAAGGGACCCAACTTTAAATACACACAACCTGTGGTTACATTAACATGTTTAGATGTCTGTGGAATTAGAATAGTTTGCCATTTTTCTTAGGTGTGGTTTATTTATAAACTAATTTCAAAAGGATCACGTGCATAGATGGATCACGGCTGGTCCCGCATCAGCTAACACGATGTGCCAGTCAGACGAATCCTAACTCACTTACTTTAGTCATCTTCGTTTTGAAGAATCCCCCCTTCCACCCCTACTCCTCCTCCCTTTCTTCAGATTTGCCAGCAAGAACGTCACTGGTTTGAGTCTTGCATGGGTTTTCCTTGGGTTCCTCCCACCGTCCAAAGACTAACTCTTTTAGCAATTCCTAACTCATTAACCCTAACAAACAGGAGTTCTCGAGACCTACCTGAACTCCTCTCTTGCCCTTCAAATGGGAGGGAGCCCCAGGCTCAAGGATATTCTGAGCTCAAGGCACTTTCCCAGTGCAGCATGCCAAACATGCTTCATTATCTATCATCAGCTAAGTGTGAACACTTGAGACTGTAGTATTGTTAGGGGTGAGCAGATATGCTGAGCAACAATCTGCAGCCTTTACTATGGTGTTTCTGTTCACTTGTTTGTTTTGTCTGTGTATGGTACAAAGAGAACATCCCTACCAATGTTTCCATCCAAAGATGTGAATTAAACTTGCATGCAAAACTGAAATATTGCACAAAACATGTGTGAATAAAGCACTGTTTTCATCCATTAAGTCAAAGAGAATAAAATCATAACTTTCTGATAAACTAGCGCTAAATATAAAAAAAACAAAAATGCGATTTGCTGCAGTAGGAGAAGCCACTGTGCAGGCCTTTTCTTAATAAAATAAAATACTTCAATGAGCCTCACAAAGACAAGCATCTTATGCTCACCAAGGCTGCATTTATTCAATATGAAACAGTAAAGTTATGAAATATTAACATGTAAGATAACCCCCCCCCCCCCCCCCCCAACGATTAAAAAAGCTGAATGCAAGTATTAATTCATGTCAAATGTTATGATCTTGTGTAGGTTTATGGAAGATCTGCAGGCAGAGGTGCAAGAGGTTGAGTTCACGCAGTTTTCTAAAGGAATGAAGACCATGAGGAGGGAGGATTTTGCTGAATGGCTGCTTCATTTCACTAATGAAGAGGACAACGAGGCATACCAGGACAACATGAGGAAGAGAATCCCCACAGGACAGGTGATTTTTAGATTTTTAGACAAGTAAGTGGCTAAGAAAAAGTGATTTGTGGCACAGAGGTGGACAAACTGCACTGTGCATCAGTCAAACATATCTGATCTGCTCTGATCTGATCATTAAAAGAACTTGTTGACCTGGCCTGAATTAAGAGTAGATTATTGTACATTTTAATTAAATTAGTTTGAAAATGTAAAAGTAGATGGTATTTGTATTGTACTAAGTGTTTTTGACATCAATGCATATTTGTAGCATCCTATAGCAGTATTATAATTCAGTTATTATGAAAGTAAAGTGGCATTTTTTGTTTTTGTCAGAGCATCACCTTTGATGAATTTAAAGAGTTCTGTCTCTTTACCTACCATCTGGAGGACTTCGCCATCTCGGTCAAGATGAGTATTGATGCCAGCAAGCCAATAGGATTGGGTAAGACTGATCTGGATGCCAATAGTTATTTAACTTTTTACGAATGGCTAATTGATTGTCTTTAATACAGTATGTAGCAGGACATTGTTGATTGAGTCATTGAAATGCATTGCACTCTCGGTCTCTCTGTTGCTCCTTAGCTCAGTTTAAGCGAGCGGTGATGATCGCGACAGGTCATGAACTTTCAGACAACGTTTTAGACACAGTTTTCAAGCTCTTTGACATGGATGGAGATGACTGTCTGAGCCATAAAGAGTTCCTCGCTGTGATGAAAGACAGAGTACATCGTGGACTGAGGGTGAGGAAAGCCTTTTAATTAATTATTATTTATTCAATTCAATGATTTTGTTTAGTTATTTGACAACGTTGAACCATTAACCAATTAATTAACACCATTAGCATTAAAACGCATAAATCCTAATGACTGTCAACAACAATATAGACATATGGACATTAATTTGATTATTAGGCTTTGATTATTAGAATAATTGTTATTAGGCTTTGTGATTGTGTATTAAGTGGCTCTGCGCAGTAAATATTAGGCTAATTGTCATTTGTTCCTGTGTGTTGCATAGGTTCAGCCCCAGTATGGTGTTTCGGGTTATTGGAAATGTGTGAAAAGGGAGACATTGGAAGGAGCTCAAGAGGCTCTCCGTAAAAACGGCAGTCCTATCTGACACTAGAAGAGTGTCTGGCTAGTGAAATGTGGTATACTTCTGGAAAAGAGTATGATACGCAGTTAATTACCTAAAAGAAGCAGGTCTTGATAATTGCACTGTCATTTTCCATTAAAAAGTTTACATGGGTACAAAGATATTTGCTTAAAGATTGACATTGCCGTTGGCCCAAAACATATTAAATGTGTAAAATAAAAATAATCATAATTGAATAATATTGTGGTGATAAGCACTATTGGAAATATGGGGATTTTTCATTCTTGAATTTGTGAAATACTGTAGTCTGTGACCACTCCAGCAAGATTACACTGTCACTTCATCATTTCATAGGAAGCAAGTTTATCGTATTTAGCCTCTATTTTATTTGGAGTGGGTGGTGTTTTAAATCCTTTTTTGTAAAGCATTTTGTGAAGATAACACCATGTGAGACATGGAAATGTGCAGTGCTGATGGTCCTCCAGGAACATGGTTGAAAACCACTGGTTTAGAGCACTTTCGTGCTAGTTTTGTGACTGAACAAATGTGCAATTCCATTTTAAGTGAGCTCATTGTAAAACAGAGGTTTTCCCACCTTTCTGAGGTTCACTTGTGAAAATGAAAAGACACTGTGAAATACAGTTTTCTTTATTGTAGGGTTCCATGTGAAAGTCCATGTGGTACTTGTGAGGATGGTCTGCTTAAAGCTTGCGGTCACACTAGACTTTGAGCATGCAAAAAGGATGAAGCGACTCTGCTAAAATGAGCAGTGGGCTCTATGCACAGCTAGAGTTTCGTAGCCAACGATAAACTTCCGGTGAAAGCTTTATGTGACTATTTTCAATTTCACAAGTTTGTTTTTACAGCATCAATGTTGTAATGTAATTACAATACATTCAGTTAAATAGCCTTAAGCATTCATTTAGTTATTCAAGCATAAAACGAGATGAAAGTCCATGTAACCACTAGCGCCGTCAGGATCAGCAGGCTGGAGCAGAAATTCCATTGATAATACTAGGGTTAAATAAACTGTCATAAAGGGAAATGGAATTTAATGCAGTGCTACTTATCCGATCTAAGACCTACTTCATGTTGTATGTCTAACAGGCAATTATGTAATAGTTCACCGGAAGCTCTTGGGCTGTCTGGCTGTGCATATAGCTCATTCCTCCATGTTTGAAATTTCTGTACTGAGAGGTCAATTTGGATTTTTTTTATTGGCCTCATGCTTTCACATGATGGGAATTCACAGTTCAGAGTTCATCAAACTTTAATTTTGCTACACAGCGAAATATCTTCACACAGGCTTGCGTTTCTTGCTTAATGCATTCACATGCGTATGAATGGAAGGCAAGTGAACAAACAAGTGTAGTGTGACCAGACTTTGACGCTGTGTAATCTGTTATTTTTGGTTGTGGTGTACCATATACATGTTTTGTTTTTTTTAAGTTTTCAATATAAAAAAAGTACTATGATTTAGGTGGTGGGTAGGAAATGCTAGTAATGCATTATCCCTTCATAAATAAAGTTGAAACAAAAGTGTACAAAATGTGTATGTTTGCATGTTTATAAGTTTACCTTTTCCCTGTTTGTTGTTTTGTAAATGTAAAAAAGGAGCATATTAAGTCTGCATTGTTGCCTTTAAGAATTATTGTTTTGGAATGTAATAGTGCAATCCCCATACAATATGAGTCAAAAGTTTGGAAACGTCAACACTTTTGGCATTCATTTGATCAAAAATACAGTGCAAGATTCTTGTGAAATATATTTTAATTTAAGATGATATTTTCTATTTAATTGTCCTTTAAAATGTAGTTTTTTTCCTGCATTTCAGTATAATTAAATTCAGTGTCATGTGTTCAGACATCAATCTACTACATTGAGCCGCATTTAAGGATCCATTTAAAATGTATAAATACTGTAATTCCTTATAGACACAAGAAGTTGATCAGAACTAACAGTATCACAGTTATGATGAAATATTCAAATAACCACTGTTATTTTAAGTATTTTTTTCTCGCTCTCTTTACATCCATTGCTGTGTTATTTTGTAGGTCGCATGTCTTGTATGTTGCCATTTCCCCTTGTTTCATGCTTTATTTTACATTTTGCACAGATTATTGTTTCATGATGGGTTTGTATGTCTGTTCCTTATTTAAAAACTATGTAAAAACTATAAAAAAAATAAAATACACACAAACACACACATATATACATATATTTATATAGTCACGTCACGTGGGAAAAATGATTTGTCGAAAAATTATATCATCATATTAGTTTTATTGTATTTTTATTTAACATTTGCCTTTTAAAAAAATTACCAAACCTTAACATGTTTCCCATTTTGATCGGCATACTGTATGTAATATTAGAACTCTGTCACTCTTAGTTCAAAAGCAGGTTTATCACTTGGTCTGAAACTTGGTTGCTGTTGAAAACTCTTTTGAAGGATGCGGCCCGTGACGTCAGGAGGGCTCAGGCGCTCTGGCTCACAATTGGTCCAGGGATGCTGCGCGAGAGCTCCGACAGCGAGCAGCCGCCGCCGCGCGCTGGCCAACACTCCCGCATCTCCACAACAAAATCCCCTCTTTTTCACTTCAAAACAAACCGACCGACACCGACAACCGCCATACACTTCCTCCAAACACCGGCGACGCCGCGCGGAAGTCGGCAGAAGGGGAGCAGGAGCACGGCGGTGTTTTGAGAGCGTGATACTTGATTTGTTTATCTTTTCGTAGTTTGTCCGCGCGAGGCAATGGTCGCGAGGATCTGTTTGGAGAGGGCGCTGCGCGTGTGCGTGAGGGCTCGTTAAAACACACAGACGTCTCAAGTGTCGCTCGCGCGCTAATGAATAGTCTTGACTGAATGGATTTTTATATTTAGAGCTTTAATACGCCTCTTCTCCCTACGTGAAATAGTGGACAGCGACGCAGAAACGGACGGGCGCCCGCAGCATGGCATTTTTATGACATTTAAAGCTCCAAGAAGCATTCGGGCAGCTCGCAGAGGAGACGCTGACCGGTTTTTATGAGCTTTTTTACGGTTGTCTGTGTGCTAACGCGGTGTAAACTCCAGCCGGTGTCAAAATGATGGCTGGCGGGGCAGTTCAGCAGAACGGGATCTTCTCGACTCCTCAGCACCTCTCACAGTCTCCGCAAATGGACCCGGATCTCTCCGATTCCAGAAAGAGACCCCTGGAAACACCGACCGAGGCGAGCAGCACCAAGCGCTCAAACACCGGAGGTAAGCTCGATAGTTGGCGTGTGTTTGGGCAGCGCTCGGGCCTGCTGCTGCTCCAAATAAGTCATGTCAACCGAACCACGCGAGTCTGCTTGCTCTGTGACACCGCGGGGGTCCAGGGGAGAGTTTTAGAGCGAACTATTTTCCTGTTTATTCTTTCGGTTTCAGTGTAAAGCACACGTGAAATGAAATGCTTTATCGACGCTATAGATAATTAATGCTACAATTAAAACGGGTTGCATCTGTCCCGCCTGACCCCATATGACCCGGTGGGGTGGTGTGCAATGTCATGGCGGTGGTGGTAGTTGTCGCCCCTGTGGGACTGATGCTAAATTGAGCAGAAAATGAATGAAAGCGAGAAAGCGCACATGCTGCTGTAGTTTAATCCCTATTCATATGTAATAAGAGACTGCGGTGGAAACAAAAGATTAAATTCCCCTCTATAGCGTCATGTGGAGCTCCTAATGCATATCCAAAAAGAGCATCAGGGTCCATTTTACTTTGGATAAAAGTTTCTTTTAGGTGATCCTGATTAATGTTAATGAGTTGGCCCAAGCTCTATCAGGCAATTAATTTTGGGAGCTTCTCCTATAGGCGTTACGTGCACTGTTTCTTGATAGATTTTGTGGCATTTTGAGTCATTGCGCTTTAAATGATAGCCGGCAATGCCACGTGATCAATAAATATATATTATAGAGCTGGTTTTACTTAATATAGCGAAAAGAAAGTCTCAATAATGTTCATAGCCTACGAGGTGTTACGTGAGTTTAACTCACGGGATGACGGTTCCCGCTGTGGAGACCGGGTGCAGCAGCTGTCCAGTGAGTGTTTTGACACCCGCAGTACAGTGTAGGAGCACAGACCGCGCGCGGCTTTTCTAGATTAGCACGACTGACTTTTTTCTGCGTTAAGAGACAATGAAGTGAATCGTGTATGTTTGTGAGGATTTACCAGTTGAATTCATAAATACAGTAAAACACTTTTTAACGATTAATTTAGGGCGATTAAATACGGTAAACAAACGTTAGTAAAAATTGCTAATTATTTCTATCCATTTGTATGGATAATGTATATTGATATATCCTTTTTACTTTATTTACTCACAGTATGGTTATTAAAATACAATGATACAGTTTACTTTTTTTATCATTTAAAAGTTATCAATGTGTTAATAATTATCCACTTCTTCAATAATTATTCTGTACTATCCCTTTAATTCCTCTGCAGACTACATAGTCAGACCTTCATTGTATTAAAACAAAGAAGTTAAAGGGGAGCTAGCTGAAGGCCTGTTATGTGCTGTTAAACACAACTATGTAAAACTTGAATTAGTCACGTAAAACCAGTTACAACCTGCAGTGTAAGTTCATTTTAGAAATAATTATTTAGAATTTTACTACACTAATGCAGAGCATCAAGCTGGATTTCTGAAAACGTGTTAAGAATGAGGTAAAAGTGACCAAAACCATTGACCGAATAATGGGAAAGACTGTTAATATGATTAACAGTTTGACTTGTATATTTGACGGCTTTTGTCAAAACCTCTGGTTAAACACAGTTTAGAGATCAGTCATTTATTTAGTCAGTAAGTTAGTTATCTCTTTGTTCATTGGCAATGCAGACCATCGTTCATTCTGTCCACCTTTCTGGCTTTGTTAATTAAAACATAATCCTATCAATGGACGTACCCTTCCCCCTTATGTGACCTTTGACCTGAGTATAGCGACGAAGAGGACGGTCGGTGATTGAGATCCTCTTTATGCCCTCCCTTTTGTAAACAGCCATTGATTGCTGATGCTAATTTCTCCAGTGCGCACATACACACACAGTTACTTTGTGTGTGGCCTCTTACCAGTCGCAATTGAAATGCCATGTTAATGTTGCTAATGGAGGTTTTGGCAGAGCTATTTATGTTGGTGTGTTATTGTGTGGTTCGGTATTAGATCAAAAGGTGCGAGCGAGAGAGTGAGAGCGAGTGAGAGAAGGACACAGGTGCCCTTGCAGTGTGTGGTGACGTGAGTTGACTGTGAATTGGGCAGGTGGTGGAGAAAGGAGGGGCTAGAGAGAGAGAGGGCTCATGTATTCTAGAATGTCCAGTGGATGTGTTGAACGTGATCGGTTTGCCTGAACAGAAGCGTCTACACTTCTGCATGCTGCATTTGAGACACCCAGCAGAGCGCGTCGATATAGCTAGTATGGATATATAGAGAATTTATCAAGCTCAGCTGAAAAAGCTACTATGCAAATGAAGTATGACCCTGGGACCGAGCTCATACGCCCTCCCCCTGCCGCGTATGCGTGCACCCGCACGCCTGCGCTGGTTGGGTATAGCGTATCTGGATTTATAGGCAGTAATTTAGTTGGCCGGCCCCTTGGCGCTCTGCGGCAGATCCTTTCTGCCATTTTCAAAAATCTCCCTCTCTCTCTATCTCGCTGTGTTTCCAACATGGCCGTCTAAGGAGCCCACCGCCTCCCCGCTTTCGCTCTATACCTCCTCTCCGCTCACGCAAGGTCACTCCCTCGCACTTTCTTTTACTCTTTCTCTTTCATTTCCTCTTTCTCTCCTTCCGCAGCCTCCCTCCATCCTACCTTTTCATATTTCACCCAAACATGAACGAGGCGCTACGTCTTTTATAGTGCTGCGTCAAAGTGGCAAGAGGGGGGGTGCCGAGAAAGAAAGCCTTGGTGTGTATGTGTGCGCGCTCGCGTGTGTGTGTGTGACGCTGGGGAGGGGTGCGGGGTGATTGGACACGCTAGGTGCCTCTCTGTAGAATGCAGCACAGGGCTGGAGCTCTCGCTGAATATGGATGAGAAGGAAAGCAGAGGGTGATGCAGTAAGAAGATTCCCCCCGTCAGTCCGCCTCTGCCTGAACAATACCAAGCCTCTCTGCTTCAAACACTCACTCACACACACGCGCACACACATACACACGCCACACGGCAATTGCATTGCCATCACACACAATCAGAGAAAGAGAGAGAGGGAAATTGAGGGAGAGAGAGCTAGAGAGAGAGACGGGGGCTGACTGCGGGTATGGAGGGGAGGATGCGCTGACGTTGTCCCCCACTCGGATACGAACCTGGGGAAAAAGGTTGACTGGCCACATTCCTTGACGGCAACAGAGCTCCTATGATCAGCCTGCAGTCAGGCATCGCTCACCGGTCAAGCCGCTCGGCGTCCATGGCTATCTGAACCCCACCTCCGGCACGCTACAGCAGAATGGGTAAGAGATTCTGTCCCCTTTTGTTGACTTGTTGAATGCATGTGTGGATGAGTTGAGCCTTTCGTTTAGCGTCCTTCATTCTTTCGGCTTTTCTTCTTCTGTCCTCCGTTGGTGTCTCTTCATTCATTCTTTGGGAAGGAGAGGTTCGCTTGTCCTTGCACTGTGCCTAGGACAGGCCCTCCTTTTCACATGCAGAGTGTGTGTGTATGTGTGTGTGTGTTGCTTGGGGGTGGAGGGTTTTAACAATGCAATCCCTCTTGACCCACTCCCTCTGTGTGTTTGCATGACACCCTGTTCACACTCTATGGTCTGTGTGTAATCATAGGTTTGAGTCCGTAACCATCTGACTGCGTTAGCGGCTGTGTAAGTATGGCTCACTGGCAAACAGCAGCAACAGATTGTATTATTTACTCAGACACTCACTGCTGAAAACCTGTTACACCAGCTTTCCTTACATCATCGCCGCAAGCAGGAGCAACACGGGTGAGGAGCGCTCCCAAAGCAATTGCCATTCTCAAATCTCTGCTGCTTGAGAATGTGATCTAGGTTTTCCTTTTAACAACAGGTAAGCATCAGCAGAGCGTCCAATTGGCTCTTTGCGCCTTTGAAATGTCACCTCCAAGTCGTCGTGGAAACAATTGTGAGGTGGCTGTGATAAAGAGATGAAGTTTTCAATCTTTGGCGGCCAAGGTCAAATGGTCCCCACGCCGCCACTGCCGCTCACTGCCGGAGGTTAGCTATTCTGCAATGGACTGGTACGATGTACTTCAGTGATTGCGAGAGCACTGATTGCCCTTTCTCCATCCTTTCCGTTTGTATAAACACGCTCACTATTTCCTTATTTTCCCTCCGGCTGTGCTCTGCAAAAACCTCCATCATGGATTCCTGAGCATGTGTCCACTGCGTCCTGTCCTCTTCCTCTGTTTACTGCAAACTGCCCTCATTAAATGGTCCCTATAACAGTGTCTGCATTCATTCCATTCACACTTGCACCCTCCCATTTAACAGACCGGTCATTGATAAGATCGGGATCTGCCCAGCTGTGTGTGTGTGTATGTGTGTGTTTGCTCGGCTGCATTGTGGACTGGAATCCTATCATTACCTGTCAGTCGTGTGTGTGTGGCAGAGAGCATTGAGTCGGGTGAGGCAATGATGTAATGCGTATCCCACTGCGCACCTGGAGCGCTGCAGAGGACAGGTACAGATTGAACCGCTCTGCACGGATCCATCCAGATCTCAGTCGTGTCCAATAACACCTCTCAAGGGCCCTTTGAAGGGAGCTAGTGTCCTTGTGTGAGCGTTTGTGTGTGACGTCGTCACAAAAAGTATTTGTCGGATGCTACGTGCTTTATTGAGAACCCCTGAGGTCGGTCAGTCCCAGCGCAGAGAATAATAAATCTCTCACCCTCTGACATTTGCACATATTCATTTAACAAATGATTTTCTATAGAGTGACTGAGCACAGAGCAAAGCCAGTCAGTCAGGGTGAAACAGAGAGAAAAGAGAGGGATGAACAAAAGAATAGCAATGCTGCAGATAACAGCTTTTAGATCTATATAACAGAGACAGGAATGCAGTTGTATTTCCTACATTTCTATAGGATTGTGTGCAAATGTAAGTGATTGGGTCGCTCCGTGTTTTTCTCGAATTGTCTTTTCAATTTAAATTCTGCTCGGGTATCTTTCTAACTGTGCACTGCACGTTCAGCTGCGCTTAAGCGACTTATAGTGTGTGTGAGCTTGCTTCTTTCTTTCTTTTCTTTCTTGTTTTTCATCTTGCTTTTAGACTAGATAATGTATTACAACTGAAGCTAATGTTTGCTTTGATCCTGCTGCCATCTACTAACTGGCCCTCCCACTCTTGGCTTGATTATATATGCCTGGGCTGATAATTACATTTCTCTGGATCATCCAGATTCCCAGATTTTCGGCTATTAATTGGATTGTGGGCATGGGCTGATTGATCAAGTATCGACCATATTGGCTCTACCAATTGCAAAACTGTTTGCTGCATTTCTAGAAGAAAACGCACACGTCATTCCCATTTCGAATGATTCACAACAGCATTAGCGTACAGGTGATGTACACCTCATGTAGTGGGCTTTGGTCTGATTTGGAATGTATCAAGCATACCCATAGGAGAGTCAATCAGAGTTGCTTAGAGACCATAATATTTTCACCCTCTCACTGCCACCCCTCCCCTTTTCTCGTCTCCTCATCTGTCCTCTCCTAGTAGCTGCTTTCCTCTACCACACTCTGGAATAGTCTTTTCCTTTTAGCAGAATATTCCTTTGTTCATTCCTAACAAATCTTTCTCATCCTGGCTTCTTCAAAATATCTTCTCAACCTTTGCATGTTTTTGATTTACTATTAGCATGTTTGCTCTTATCCTGCGGTCTCTCCCTCTCCTCTCTGCAGTGGTAAAGGGTCAGCTGCTGGAGATTGGGGGCATTGTGTCTGCAAAACCCATCTTATCTCTCGGATTTTCTAGAGTCTCTGAAAGACACTGATATAATGCACAAATACGCAATGTACTTTTGTTCATGCTTTCATTTAGTCACTAAAACACTAATGAAACTGACGTGAAATCCCATCCCCATTTGTTTTAGCAGAGCCACATTTAGAGGGATTTGATCTAGCATTCAACATGACCTGAGCGCTATGATGTTACTGTCATGTCGTGATGGAATCTATTAGTATGTTTAGCCCAAAGGTTTTTGATGACTACCGTCTTAAAAATCTTTTCTGACGTGTTGTAAATCACATTTGGGTGCTTCCTTTACTTCAGGAATGGACTGTGGGCCATATGTTGTGTTTAGGATATGTAATATTATGATGGGAAAGGGAAGCCTCGCACCCCCCCGGGAACCTCTGAGTGACTTATGTGCTGTTGGCTGGGTTCTTCAGGACAAATCTGAGGATTTAGCATCCATATGCTCCTGCGTGAACAGCCTTCCAGGCAATTACCCACAAGCCCACAGCCTCAGTATAGTGAAGCACTACAGACTGCCTACACACCACCCGTCACACACTCTCACTTAAACCTCTACTTCTGACTGTGACACAGAACCTCCATACCGAGGAACTGAGAGGTTTGTCGGCTGGCCAACCCTTTGTGTGTGTGTGTGTGTGTGTGTGTGTGTGTGTGTGTGTGTGTGTGAGAGAGAGAGAGAGAGAGAGAGAGATGGCAAAGAAGATAGTGAAGGACACAAAACGCAGAGATAGTTTGGTTAAATTTAGACCTCTACCAACCCAAAGCAGGTCACTTTATCTCTGCATGGGGAAAAAGTGGGACAGAGGCAGAATCAGTATAGGAACTCATCAGGGAGAGAAAGAGAGTGTGAAAAAGTGAAGAAAGAAATACAGAGACATGGAAAAGCAGAAGTAGCGAACAAAGGACGACCATACATGTTTAGTTTTATGTTGTTTAAAAAGGAGTAGCCATAGTGAGGCAATGATGCTGCACTAGGCATGGGCCGGTGTAAGATTCTGGCGGTATGATAACCTTGGATAAAAATATAACGGTTTCATGGTATTGAACACAATATATATTTTTATCATTATTATTTTAAGCAACATTTCAAATATTTTGGAACAGTAAACATGTCAGGCTAAATAATTGACTTCTGAATAATTGACTTCTGCTGTCTTCATTTGGAAATCTTTTTTTTCCTTTGGATATAAAGTAAAATCACTGCACTGTTCAGCTCTATAGCATGCTGGATGTTGGTTTATAAGCGATTTGTTTTTCAGAAGTTAGCTGAATCGTGGCCCGACCGATAAATTTTGATGTGGAGATACTGTTGTCCTAAAAAACTAAATTAAAATAGTTGTAAAAACACATTCATATATATATATATATATATACACACCATAGAAACGGTTTAACAGAAAACGTTGGCGGTTTTAAAACCTTGACTTTTCCGAATCGGTTATTGTGCCATGCCTATGTGGTCTATGGTTGGCTATATAAATTTTTTAAAATGATGCAATCTTATTACAAAAATGTTTAACACATGTTTAGAATTTTCCTTATTACCACTATATAAAAGGTTATACCTCAGATCTTTCTATAACGTTCATTTTCATTCTTCCACAGTATTGAAAAAGAGCATATCACTTAATTAAATATGATAATGTCGAAAAGATTAGAATGATTTTTTTCCCTATTTAAGATTGTGTTTGTTTTTTGTTTGTATGTGTGCAGAGGAGGGTGAATATTTCCTGAAGGTGTTGATCCCCAGCTATGCCGCTGGTTCGATCATTGGTAAGGGGGGGCAAACCATCGTCCAGCTTCAAAAAGAGACTGGAGCTACCATCAAACTGTCCAAATCTAAAGACTTCTACCCAGGTATGGATCAAATCTTATTAAAAAGCTTTTTTTCTTCTTATCAGTAACTATTTCTCACTCTATAGGTTCATGCAGACAATTTTGAGGTTGTTCTGTGAAAACAAGTGGTTAAATGTGAGCTTTTATATATATATTTTTTGAAGGATAAAATAGTTTTATGTGGCTTTAATAATGATGGACAATGTTGGACAGCATTTTTGTTTATTTAAAATTAAATCCTTCTCTTTACTGTACCTTGACTATGAATTATTTGTGTGATTAGATCGGTGTTATGAATCCTCACAGTTAGATCATTTTATTTACTGTGCAACAGATGGTGGAGTTAATGGTGCCATGCATAACTCTCATTCAGACTAAACACTATTGAAAAGCTTTTTTTTTCTTCTTATCAGTAACTATTTCTCACTGTATAGGTTCATGCAGACAATTTTTGAGGTTATTCTGTGAAAACAAGTGATTAAATGTGAGCTTTTATATATTTTTTGGAGGATAAAATAGTTTTATGTGGATTTAAAAAATGTTTTGGTCACGCTGAAATGACTTAAGACTCTAGAAAATGAGTCTGTAAGTGTTCTGAATGTTCAGAGCTCTATGGTGGTATATTAATGCGTATAAGGCTGTTTACAGATGTTGGCCTGTTTGTGTCATTGACTATAGTACCTTTTCCACTATGTGTCATTAAGAAGCTGCTTTATGTTGTAGTTTGAAAACTGAAATGGGCAGAGAATGACAGTGGAAAATGTGCCCATAGGGAGAGGAAATATGTGAGAAAGAGAAAGTGTGTGTGTGTGTGTCGCAGCTGTGAAGCGTACAGCTGAATATTGTGAACGTAATTTGTGTGTGAATAGCTATGTTTTCATTCATTAAATACACCCGTTACAACTAAAACTATCCTGAGACAGCCTGTTCTGCTTTTCACTCTTCCACTAACACATTATCACTTGCGTTCTCACTCGTTTTTGCAGGTTTTATCACACAAGTTTACCTTTTAGCACCATTTTTAACAGATTTCAAACCGTTTTTTTCCCAATGCGCTCATCATAGCAGAGTATCTTACAACCAAGATTGTGCACCATTCTGAATTAAACTACTTTAAATTCCATTTCATATCTTAAATTAGAACTGAATTTGAAATTAAATACAAAGAATCTGAATTATAATTACTTTAAAAATCTGGGATAACTTACATTAGGTAGAAATGGATAGATGGTAGGGCTGGGCGATTTGGCCTAAAATCTAAATCACAATTAATTGAACATTTTGACTCGTTTACGATTAATGAACGATTATTTTATTTATTTATTTATTTTTTGTCTTTATAGTTCACTGACAGGTTTTGTACAATAAATATGCTCACATATTAAAAGTGAGAGATTTTGAAATGAAGGGTGCATTACTTGATTTTAAAATAATTGAAGGAAACGCACACTATCTACCATCTATGAATATTTATTAAACATCACAGCTGAACAACTGAAATGAAAACACACATTGCCTGAAACCAACAGCCACTTTTTCTTATAAAAAAGCGAAAATGAATAACTTGCGCTTTTGGAAACAAAATGTACTATTTTTCAGTGTTTTTCATATTAAAAGTAGAAAATAAGCAGTATCTCTTCTAAATAAAATAACGCTTGCATATTCTGTAAATAATATTTTAAACGGTGCATTTCTTGCATCTTCTGTAAACAAATATTTGAATGTAAATAATCATTTTAATGTAATGGATAATATGCCATCTCAAGGCATCTCTGACGCAGCTTCCAATCATCGTCAATGTAGAGCAAAGTAAGACTCAAGAATAGGACCATCGTCCTACTTGACCAGAGATCAGATGTGGCTGCATAAGTATAAAACAGAGCAGGGTCACATGACTCCACATTCGGACTGGGAAGTAATTGGAAAAAATTGATAGATTATAGATTCTGAATGTTGATTTTGATTCCTTTTCGATTAATCGCCCAGCCCCCATGGATGGATGGATGGATGGATGGATATAGTTAGTTAGTTAGTCCAATTCAACTCTATGTGCTGCATTGTTTCAGCAAATTGAAACCAATTTAAAGAGACACTAACATTAGTCCTCAAGTCCTCATTTACTCACCCTTCACTTGTTCAAAACCTTTATGAGTTTGCTTCTTCTGTTGAACACAAAGAATATATTTTTGAAAATGTTGGTAGCTGGCACACATTGACTTCCATAGTCCTTTTAAAATTTTAAGCTGAATCAAATTAACCCTATGAGTCCTTATATTATGTTAAACTGGCTTAAAACAGCTTGCTTAACTCATAAAATTAAGTTAGAACATGATTAATTAAGTTTAATAAGTTACAATGACCTAAAACATATGCTGTCCGTACTAATTAATCATATAATTATTTGCAATGTGCTAGCAACCAGCATTCTTCAAAATATCCTCTTTTTTTTGTCCAACATACAAAACAAACCCCATAAAGGTTTAAAACCACACGAGGAAAAATAAATCATGAGGTCATTTTAGGTGAACTATCGCTTTAATTGTCCTTCAGTTCAGAATTTTGCCAAACCATGAGTACAACAAGCAGTGCTGCTTTGGCACAAACAACAGCATATCCTCAATCATTTTAGTCTCTGATATAATAGCAGCTTCTCTTCCAGACCTCATTTATCTTATGAGACGTTGAAAGGGAAACATTTAAACTCTCTCTGGCTCGCAATAGAGCTATAAAAAGAATTCACCTACAGCTGAGCGCTTTTACTCCAGCCGGCATGTTTTACACACACACACACACACGCACACGCACGCACACGCACGCACACACACGCACACACACACACACACACACACGCACACACACGCACACACACGCACACACACACACCTTAGTCTGTCATAATCATTTCCTAAAACTCATTTAACCACAGAATCTTGCCACAAACCACACCTTCATGAGAGAACGACTACACACTACTAGAGCATGTTTTATTTGTATACCTCTTGAAGAGCAAATACTGAAACTGCGGGAGAATTTCTGACCAGCGTGAGTGTTTTTGAAGTTCAGACACAAACAAGTGATAGTCTAGTGGTAAAAAATAAAACATCACAGCTGAGGAACAAACACTTGGTCAAGTATGCATGTGTGCTAGAGTGCGCGCATACACACACACACACACACACACACTGATATATCTGCACTGTTGCCCGGAAACAAACACACACTACCAACAACCAACATGCCCCCGCTTCCCACATCTCCCTCCAAATGAAACAGAAGATGATCATGACAGTAAATTTAGGACACTGAATTATATTTTCCAGCACAAGACTTTGTGTATTCAGGGCAAGCTGACACAATATGGAAAGGATTGTGTAACTAACTCATTGTAGACTTTATTTGTCTGCTTGTGTTTAACTGGGTCCTGCTTGAACTCTTATAGTTATAACAGTATTCTAGACAGGTTGTGCACTTCAGCACAGTGAAAGGCCAGTGGATAGTTGACAGTGTGTGTATGTCTTGAACATTTGTGTGTGGGTCCCACAGGAGTAATGTATCTGGAGAAAGGTTCAGAATTTAATGCATTCAGAATGAATTACATCATGCAGGCAAAAGTTCATCTGCCTTTTTCCCCTGTGTTACAGCAACCTTCTCCATTCTTTCTGTTAGCTGCATGTTTACTAAAGGCAGAAATTGCTTCTTTGAAAATGCAAAATGTATTTTCATGACCTTAAGAAATATAGTAAGTTAAAACAATAGAGCATGGTGCTCGCAACTTCAAGGTCACTATTTAGGCTTTCAGGATATTCATGAACTGATAAAATGTATATGCCTTAAAGAGACAGTTGTCCCAAAACTGAAAATTCTGTTTGTTTGTTTTTATTTATCACTCACAAACCTGTTTGAGTTTCTTTCTTGTGTTGAACACAAAAGAGGATCATTTGTGAAATATTGCAATGAATGTTGTCAGCCTATTGACTTCCATAGTATTTGTTTTTCCGACTATGGTTACCAGTTTCAATCATTCGTCACAATATCTTCTTTAGTGTTTAACAGAAGACGAAAACTCAAAGATTTAAAACCACTTGAGGGTGCGTCTTCTTCATTTTGGGGTGAACTATCCTTTAAATGCAGCACAAATGTAAAAAAGCCAAATATACTAATGTAAATACTAAAATTGTGTCTGTCTATCTATCTATCTATCTATCTATCTATCTATCTATCTATCTATCTATCTATCTATCTATCTATCTATCTATCTATCTATCTATCTATCTATCTATCTATCTATCTATCTATCTATCTATCTATCTATCTATCTATCTATCTATCTATCTATCTATCTATCTATATGTATATATATATATATATATATATATATATATATGTATATATATATATATGTATATGTGTGTGTGTGTGTATGTGTGTATATATGTTTATGTTAAACTAAATAAATATGTATTTAATTTATGTTAATATTCATTTATGTTAATCTTGACTAGTTTGTTTTAGTGATGAATTGATTTATTGTGTGTTTATATAAAATGTATGTACAACACTTTTTTATCATTATATCTTTATAATTATTATATATTATTATATTTCATTATTATACCAATTTAAATATATTATTATTTTTTAAATGATAATATTATAATAATATAATAATATATAAAATATAATTTTAAATATAATACTTTTAAATTAAGCACTTTATAATAAGTGACAGTAAAGACATTTAATGTTGTAAAACATGTCTGAACTAAAGGATTTTTTTACTGAACTAATTACTGACAAATCTGAAATACATTTATCATCATTTTCATGAAATATATTAAACAGCAGTGCTATTTTTAACACTAAAGAGTAATTACAAATGTTACTTGAGCAACAAAACAACATATTTACATGGTTTATGAAGGATCTTGAGTTCTGAATATTATACCAAAATCCTTTGCCCTCTCATGAATTACATCCATGGGATTAAAATATATACAATTTTATTTAAAATCACATTTAAAAAAATTTAAATTATAATAATATTTTTCAAAATAACTGCTGCACTTAAATGCAGTAATGCAGCCTTGGTGAGCAGAAAAATATGTCATGTATAATTGTTTTTGGTAATAGTATTGTACACATTTCTACATATACTGCATATATTTGCTTATAATATAATTTTATATTTACACATATTGTCTAAATGCTAACATTGTGTCTTTATATGTGTGTTTGTTCAGGTACAACAGAGCGTGTTTGTTTGATTCAGGGTACAGTGGAAGCTCTGAATGGAGTACATAACTTCATCGCTGAAAAAGTTCGTGAGATGCCTCAGAGCAGTCAGAAGACCGAACCAGTCAGCATTCTCCAGCCACAGACTACCGTTAACCCTGACCGTATCAAACAGGTTCGTTTATGAGCTTGCTCAACTACTACACCACAAACCGAACTATAGGTTTCTAGCTATTAAATGTGAGGTGAACTGTTAAACATATCAGATCTGCAGATTTAAAATGAAACAGGCAATTGGTTATTTCCCTGAACCACAGCACAGTTCATAATATTTGTAATATTCTGGTAAGTTTGCTTATCAGATGACAACACAGACAGTGAGTGTATTTACATATGCAGTTATAATTGAGTTCTGCATTATCAAGCTACGCTGTTCATCTGTACAATTATTTCTTTATTGTCACTGAAATCAATTTCTGAAGTGCATGTAAATGTACTTAATGTCAGCTATCTGACAGTTATAAGCAACACTGAAGACAAGGCAAATAAACTAGCCCTAAGGAGGCAGAGGGCAAGGTAGACTAGTGGTTGTTCCCCAGGGAAAGAGTGGCTGAGAGGGGCAGCAAAGTGTGAGAGCAGCGGGTTATTTTTACCTGCTTGATCCTTGCAGAATGAGAAACAGAGAGGGAGTGAGAGAGAGAGAGAGAGAGAGAGAGAGAGAGAGAGAGAGCAGCTGCAATGTAAGACCGGGGATCAACAAATGGCTGATATAAGCACTGACTTAAGAGTCAGACCTTACTCAGTAACACACATACTATTTTACTCTCTGAACATATAAGCATACAGTTACATTCTGTAAATGTAGTTCTCTTTAAATATGCAGCAAACTTGTTTTACTGTGTAAGTAAAGGCAGAAGACAAAAACCTACATAACCACCACAGACACATTTGAGCTTATTGCAGAATCTATTTTTGGGGTTGTGTGCAGTCTCATACATGTTATTCTGTTCCTCAATCAAAATGACACTCCCCCTCCTCCACAGGCTAAACTGATCGTGCCCAACAGCACAGCAGGACTCATCATCGGTAAGGGTGGGGCAACAGTTAAGGCTGTGATGGAGCAGTCAGGAGCGTGGGTACAGCTTTCTCAGAAGCCTGAGGGCATCAATCTGCAGGAGCGCGTTGTGACAGTGAGCGGGGAGCCAGAGCAGAACCGCAAGGCCGTGGAGATCATTGTTCAGAAGATCCAGGAGGACCCACAGAGCAGCAGCTGTCTAAATATCAGTTACTCCAACATCACCGGCCCTGTGGCCAACTCCAACCCAACTGGATCCCCATTTGCCAATTCTACAGAGGTGTTGCCCAATGCCGCCGCAGCAGCTACAGCCTCCACACTACTTGGCCAAGCGGGTCTCGCAGGCATGGGTGGTTTTCCTGCAGCCATGTCAAGTCTTTCTGGTAATGATCTGCTTGCCATTACATCTGCCCTGAACACTCTGGCCAGTTACGGCTACAATACCAATACACTGGGTCTTGGCCTCAACCCGGCTGCTGCCTCTGGAGTGCTTGCTGCCGTTGCGGCTAGTGCCAATCCAGCAGCGGCTGCTGCCGCCAATTTGCTTGCTACATACGCCAGCGAGGCCTCTGGAGGGGGTGGTCACCCTGCTGCCCCTAGTTTAGGGGGCTTCTCACTGGGCTCTCTTGCAGCCGCCACAGGGGCATCTAATGGGTACCTGAATCCCTCATCCCCACTAGTGGCATCATCTCTGCTGGGTACAGAAAAGCTAGCAGAAGGTGGAAAGGAAGTGGTGGAGATTGCTGTGCCAGAGAACTTGGTCGGTGCCATCTTGGGAAAAGGTGGCAAGACTCTGGTGGAGTATCAGGAGCTGACAGGGGCGCGAATTCAAATCTCCAAAAAGGGAGAGTTCATTCCAGGCACGCGTAATCGCAAGGTGACCATTACAGGGTCACCGGCGGCGACACAGGCAGCCCAGTACCTTATCAGCCAGCGAATCACGTACGAGCAAGGCGTCCGTGCCACCAACCCTCAAAAAGTGGGCTAGTGATGGACAGGAGCGGGGAGGGGAATGAAGAAAGCGGAGGAAACCAGAGAGAATGAATAGATGACAAAATGAATGAAATCGAGGGAGAACGGGATGGGTTGGAGTGAGAAATATGTCCAAATATTTAAACACACAAAAAAAGAATGAACTGTGGATAGATAATCTGTTTGGGGAGAAATGTGATATTTTGTGACTGAAATTCTGCCGTATTTTTAAAGTTGTGTTACGTTGTGTAGGTCAGAGTATCTTGTCCTGGGGCACTCAGTGGAGAAGGAGCTCAAATCTCACTTCCTCTCTCTTGGCCAAGGCCTTTTGAATTCTGTGTTCTGATTTTGGCTTCCACTGCAAACTCTCATAGTTTAGTTCATACTGATCCACACACCCTGAGCAAGAAGACTGGAGTGTGAAGGTTTCCCTTTTAATATCAGCAACCGTAGTGTAGGTAAAAAATGAACAAGAAGATAACTTGTGAAACATTTCCATAAGTACTCTTGGTTTCCCCCTTTATTGTTTTCAACTGAGACATGATCAGAAAACACCCGCTAAAAACTTTCAATTTGCATTGCATTACTAATATCTCTCTGATTATTCTCCATTACAGCCAGTTCACAATCAAGTCTCTTTTAGATTTACTGAAACCTGTGATTCCAGGTTGACCTGAATGTATAAAGACTTCCTGATATTGTTGGGGTTTTTTATATATGTAAATAGAGTATCAAATTGAGATGCTGTCACGATAGATACCCAACCTTCAGCAACAGACCGACAGAGATAGACATCACAGGTCAAAGTTAAAATACTCAGCATTAGGAACTGGAATGTAACATACATACAAGTGCAGTTTAGTCACGGATCCCACTTTGGTGCTATAAGAAAACGCGTACGAAGAGATTTTGTTGTCATATCTACTGATTTTAGTATTTATGGGAGAGTTTCTCTGAGCCTTTATGAATTATCGGGGGGCATTTTGCGATTCTACTCACATGACTGAGAGCGAGTGAATAATCAAAAGATCCCACCAGAGCAGAGACACAACAGTAGGATATTAAAAGCTGTCCGTCTCACTGACTTTTAACTCTTACTACAGAAAACTTTTGGACACACTACCAAGGAATTGAAGTCCTTAGAATCCTGAACTTGAAAAATAATTGGACCTGTTTAGACAGATGTACCTCTTAACTCCTCCTCTTCCTCTGATTGGAGGAGTCAGGCAATGTCTGTGCCTGTTTCATTTGAAAGGAGCTCAGGTTGTCATACCTCATGTTTGCGAAGGAGGAGAAAGATTTCCTGTTTGTATGCAGTGCAGCAAAGTCTTGGGTGCATTACAGATGCCACCTCGTTCACGTCGCAGTTAATCCCTGTTTGCGTCAGGCAGGCAGCAGAGGTGCAGTTGAGGTAGTGAACGAGAGACTAAAATGACACAGCTTTTGTAACCTGTCTGAACTGATTTGAAGGCCGGAGGATGCTACTGTAACGACTGTCGACCTTCAGCCTTCTCCTGTACAGCGGCGTCACTGCGAGGCAAGTTCTTGCAGGCTAACTGATCGTAATTCTGCTTCCTTTAAAAAAACCAAACTGCAGGCCGTAGCGTCAGACGCACAGTTCTGTTTGCCCAATGTTTCTAAAGCATTGCCGGAGAGTTTTACTTGCCCTCCACCTTTTCCACTGATCAACAGGTCATCGGTTGCACAGAGCGGTGGTGATAGTTCCTCATTAGTTAATTCCACAGTTGTACACTGCATCAAAATGTTTGCTGCTAACAGCATTTTCGGTCTTGCCAGCAATTGGCTCTTGCATGGAGAGTGAGCAGGAGCTCCTGTACAGGGCGAGCAATCGTCTCTGAACCACACTGTGAATCCAGCGGCCTGACACCATCGCAACTATGGAATGTAATGTACATATTTCACACCATTGAGAGTGAGACACGGCGTGACGGAATAAAGCAATGAAAACCGAGCGAGCACAAGAACGCAAGCCACGAGACTCCGCAGTAGGAACGTCTACCTGTAGTTTACCTTGCTCTTTCGCAAATCCGGAGGTTGCCGAGGGTCAGATTCCCCCCACGGCAGCCAGGCCTGTCATTAATTAGCAGATCTCCATTTGAACCCTGGACTTCTAAATATAACAACACTGCACAGCCCAATCTACTGCTGACCTACATACACACTCTAAAAGACATTCATCATCTCCCTCCAACTACCAGCCCTCTAATCTACTCGCTAGAGGGGAAGCGGAAACGTAGAAAAAGGAGGGAAGGGAGAGAAAGGGAGAGACATGGAGAGAGAGAGAGGGCGAGAGAGTAACCTATTTATATCCATTGCATAATTGTGAGGAGTATTAACATTTCAACATCTCTCATGATTGCTGTTTAAATAACCTCCAAAGTTTAACATGCCATTCACTCAGTTAATGTACTCCCGAGCTATGTACTGTATTTCGGTACCACCCGTAAGATATCAGGTTCTCCACGTATAAATCGTTGCTCAATAATGGTTGGAGATCAATTTGTGTACCTGATTTCAGAAGCACAAGCACTTGGTGCAGCAATATGAGGGTAATATGATTACAGACAAGGGAGATTCATTTATACATTTGTAGAAAAGCGGTTGGAATTTGTTGACAGTCGTGGCATTAGGGTTAATTCTGTCTCTCACTCTCTACGTGTCCTCCCTCTGTCTTTGCACTACCTCTTTCTTCCGTCATGTCTTGCTCTCTCACTACTTTTCATGCTTTGTTGTCTCTCCTTTTCCCTTTCGCTTTCTTCCCCTCCAGGCTGCCGCCACGGATGTGTTGTTTGTGTGTGTGTGTTTTTCACAGAGGGTGTGTGTATCTCCACATGGGCCGATGGGTATTGAGCCCTGTCGTGCACACAGAACCTCTGGACTAATACGCCACATAGTCTAACATTAATACATGTGATCAGATTCTCGTGCTCTCTTCCTGATTGATTCAGTATTCTACCTTAAACTAGCTAGAAAAGGGAATCTGTGCTCTGAGAGAACGCGGAGGTGTGTAAACCCAGAGCAAAGAACTCTGGGTGGAAAAAAAACAAGGAAAAAAAACAACCTATGGGAGATGGATGCGATAGCCACCTCAAACTCAAACGATGACCATCGTTTGTGCTCTGTGTTCTCTCTCCTCTCTCTGAGAACTATAAGATCATCTCTGCATTTTTCCTTCATTTTTAAAAAAAATGAAACTGTGGAATCCGTCGCGTCTCATGTTCTTTGTGTATTTTGGTGTAGTTCCTCTAGTTTGTGGTCTAAATGCAGTCTTGCGCTGTTGGTTTCAGTGTGTGATTATCCGTTATACTCGTGTGGATGATGAAAGTGCCAATCAAGCCTGGTTAAGATTAGCTTTGCGATTTGTTTGTGCATTAGAGTTGCTCTCTTTGGAGTGCTGGTGTCCATATCTACGTCACTGATAATTTTAGATCGACTTAAAATGTAAAGAACTATTGGAAGCAATATTGTAGCATGTTGTCAAGTTTTGTGTTTTGTTATGTCTGTTGTATGAGCCTTTGGATTTACTACAAATTTTGAATGAATAGGTTTACATGTACTTTTTTGTAATACTGTAAGTTTAAAAAAATGAAAAAATGCTGCTATTTGATAAGTGAAATATACAGAAATATTTTAGTTGAGACAAAAAACGAAAAAAAAAAAGAGTCTGGTCTGTTGATTAGGATTGTGCTCGTTTTTCGACAGGGGTATAAACGAGGTGTATCAATATTAATGACATAGACGCAGTAATAATAGTCAACCTGTGCCAAACTAGACTTTCACAGCTTCTCAACATGTAGGTGTGTGATGAAACATTAGGTATCGATAACTTATTTAGAAGCATTGAACAAGTGCCAATCAATCAATATATTTTAGTTCCGACGAAAAGATAATCAGCGAAGGAACAAAAACGGCATAGCGCAATGTTAGCATTGTTTTGACCCCATAGCTGCATAGACAACGAGAATACTTGTTTTATGCATCCATATGGTTTTAATACACTCAGTAGAGGCATCCTGTGCATTCGTTTGACCTGTGGCTTCCGCACTGCTTTTAAGTCATATTGTCTCTGTAGGTCGGCATGGAGTAGGCATACACGTTATACGCATTCATAACACAGCCGTTTATCAAAGTGTGTTTTGTGGATTTAGGTGTTATCTTTTTGCACGTCTCTATTGCATGATATCCAAGTGAATTATTGAGGGGTGGGAAATCAAAACAGACAAACATTTCTAAAAAAAAAAATACTAAGAAGCGTCTTGTGTCGCTCCGGGACACACTTCTGCATGTGTCGCAGACGAAGCGCTCTTTCTTTCCTCCACTTCATTTGTGTTTCTCTGGTTTTGTGTTTTTCTCGGTCAGATGGGTGTGGTCTTTTAAAGGCCAGTATACATAGGCCTAAGAACTGCAGCGTAACCATGGGAACTGGAGTCAATCAGGAATTCATAAAAGCGAGCAGATTCCAGTTTACGATGGCAAATAGTGTGCATACGTACATGACAGACTCCATCTCTCGGCCTCTAATTTCAGGGGATAACACCCATGCATGGAAAACGTCATTTGAGTTCTGTTTTTTTTGGGCTACGGTCGTGTGTATCCATACATCAGTTTTAGACTTCTCTAGTTTCTCAGCTTGATTCTCCTAACCCCACATGTAATTTATGAATGTATTTACATTTGCATAAACTGAAACAAAATGTTATTTCAATGTTAAATGTCTTTTAGGTGTGATGTTTACGGCGGAGGTTGTAAAGTTCATGTAGCTCGATCATATCTGTCAGTGTTAGGAAGGCCCAGAGCCACATTAGCACCCAAATTCATTTCTCTCTCTCTTCCTGTCTGCTGATGCATCAAATGCACTTTACTGAGCATTAGGTCCCATCACAAACACACACAATGTAACCTTCTACTGGATGCAAAACTGAACCAAGCAACCTGTTTTTAACATGGAAAACTTTGACAGATATATTGTTGTTTTTTCCTGTTGTTGTGTTTTTATTCTTTTCCTCCTTTGGTGTTTGTAAATGAGTTGTACTTTTTTAAAAGTGTCTTTATTTTTGTATTTCTGTTCCGTTCGGGGAGGAGAGGTCAGAAGGAGAGTGTGTGTGTGAGATATCTGTCCTGCATTCCACCATCTCTCCTACTACATTCCCTTCAGTGTCTGTGTGTGTGAGTGAGTGTTTGTCTGTGTGTGAGTGAGCACGAGTGACAGCGTTTGCACGAATGTGTGCGTTTGTGAGTGTCTACATGTAGACACTCTTGTTACCATTGTAATTGCCAACTGTGTGAAGCTGAACTGCTTTGAAAGTGAAAGGTGTTATTTTTGATTTTCAAAACTGTACGTTTTGTTCAGTTTAGAGGAATGGAAAATAAATTGCAGAAACCTCTGAAAAGTTTGTGTTTTTTCGATTAATTGAAACAGATTCAACGATGTTTTCACAGATTCAATGATCTCTTTATCCATTTTAGTTATTATTATTAATACTCAAGTCTTCAATATTAAACAAGGAACAATTTATAGTAGGGATGCTCTGATCGATCAGCTAATAATCACATTTAATGACTCACAAATCGGTACTCAACAATTTGGGGTGCGTTTCCCAAACAACGACGTAACTCACAGCTGAACTATCATAGTGTACGATGCATTGTTTGGGAACTGAGAGATGTAGTGACAAGTGTTTCCCAAAACCTGTAGTTTCTCTGTCGCAGATCCATCATTTGAACCACATTATAACGTAAAATGACCATAATGATGCTTTGAACGGGGTGGAGTAACTTCATTATTGAAGAACCGCATAATTTCTTTGAGCAAATTACATTGTTTTATATGCAGATGCATTTAAAAAAAAACAATATTAGTTTTGGTAAGAACATGCACTCGCTTTCCATATTAATTGAAATATATGTAAATGCCACATGTAGGGCCTATGATTCCTTTACAAATATTATTAAGAACATTACATATTGTATTCTAAGACATAAAATCACAAAAGCTAACCAGTATTCTAATATCATATATATAAATCATGTAAATAATATATAATGAGGCTATTTATTAAGAAATGAAATTTAATATTTATTATTTATTAGGAAATGAAAAAAATCCTACTTCAATAATAATATTAATGATGACGATGACTATTATTATTATTATTATTATTATTAAGTAGGATAATGTTTTTGTATTTTTTGAAAAGTCTACTTCTACAATTTGACACATGCTAACCACTGCAGAAATGTTCTAACCAACAGGCCCATGTCATATACAGTACAGATAACAAATTAATAAATAATAATAATAATAATAAATAACCTACTATAAATTAAAAGCATTAACATATGCTATGTTTTTTGTTTTCACAAGCTTTGGCGACGTAACATAAATTGCGCTTCTTAATAGTCACCTGTAACTTTCGTCATGAGTCACGGCTGTGTTCAACATCAATAACATCAATGTTTTCAAAGTGCACTGTGAAGGGAGCACAATTGTAAACATGAAGATTGCTAAAACTGAACTGTAAAAATACTTTGAAAGCAAATTACACCTAAGGGAGATGACTTTAATGCTTTTTTTTAATAATTCTAAGTTTAATCGTAAGAATGTTCTAAATGAATAGGGCATAGGGGGATAACTAGGAAAAGAACACAGCCAGGAACTATGTTTCTAACTACAACACTAGAGGTGTAGTTACAAGCGTACAAGTTTATGACACAGTTTGTGAATGTTGGAACGATGGATTTGGGAAACGCCAAATCAACAAACTATGTTTGTAACAACGGAACTTGAGACCTGAGTTGGCTAAGGATGGTTTTCGGAATTGCACCCCTAGCCGATCTTATGAACCGATCGCAAGTGTTTGTTTATGAGTTTACAAGCAGAACAGACACATGTGCGCACCTGGGTTATACATACAACAGATACAACACACGAGGAGGTAAATGATGTATGGGGGTGTGAGGGATCGCTTGCATCACAACAGCTAAAATATATACAGATGTGCATAAACTGTTTATACCTGACTAGCAATGGCCCCTGTCTAGTGTCCAATCGATTCCTACCTCTCCCGGAAGCTTAAATGGTTATAAGAGACATGTTTAAGGGATTATGTGCAACATTCTTAATTTATACTCTTAGCTAAGGAGAGATCTCCACCTAAGCATCATACTTAGACGGAAAATGTTTTTTATGCATCATAAAGCTTGAAGCATCAGGATCGGTTTCGGCCAATCACCATGACAAGGTATCGGTACTCGGTATTGACTGCAAAAATCCTGAACGGAGCATCCCTAATTTATAGGTGACAATTAAGTAGCATACATGTATTCCTTCACACATTTATCACACTTTACATTTTATTCCGTAAATATATAGACGGTGTTATGCGATTTATTTTAACCCATTTGCAATAATTTCTTTTTTACTTTTAATTTATTTTATATATATATATATATATATATATATATATATATATATATATATATATATATATGTGTGTGATACTACAGTAATATCCAACAAGACAAGTAAGACTGGAGATTTCTGACATGTGGAGACCAGTCTTCTGTCCCCACTAGGGAAACGAAAAATAGCAAAAAAGGTAACAGTGCAAACAGGTTTATTTAGTTTGGTCAGTATAGTCTCCACAATTAGTAGAAAACTAATATATGTGTAATATATTTGCATCAATAATTTATATTATTGCATTCGTACAATATATAAACAAACAATTTATCCAACCAAATCTCACAAAGAATACTGGATGTGCATTAGAGCCAACACAAACTCATTTTGAAGCTCTTTCGTCTCAATCTCTCTCTCTCTCTCACACACACACACACACACACATAACACACACACAGCTGGTAATGCTGCGTGGAAGCGACACGGTCCTGCAGTGCTGCAGTTTGATGGCGTGGTTGAAGTGTCATTATGATGAATGGCAAGATCAGTATGAATCATAACGCCTGCTTGTGATGCTGTTAGGTCACTAAAAGCCAAAATTTGTGTTCGTGTGTGTGTGTTTGAGATTCATAAGCAGTAAGAAACGCATAAATAACATGTGTGTAATGCACTGGCACAAATTAAAACTATGAAAACAACTGTTTAGCTGTAAACCTGAGTTTAGTATATATATATGCATCTTTGTTACAGCTGAGCTGAAGTGGCTACCTGGTTGCCTTGGAAACCTCTTGCAGCCATTCTTCAATTGTCCTGTTCCTGCTCTAACAAACCATCCTCCAGTGCGCACACACACACACACACACACACACACACACATCTAATGAATGCCAAACTTAACTCTTTCTAGAGCTTCTCTTTGTTCTTATAAATGACAAATTTCAATGATGTTGAAAATATTAAGGTTTGCAAAGGGATTCACTAGAAAGGGTTAATATGATAATAACAGAAACCAGTAAATTGTCTCTCTTTTTAAAATTATTGTATATTTATGTGGATAAGAAGATGTTGATCATTATAATTAAGCTATATATATATATATATATTCAAATATAAAATGAACATTTTCTTATCTATTAGCACAGATCTTTAATGCAATATGTATCCACGAGGTAAGAAATTTAAGGTGATCATCACTTCTTGACCGCCTCAGCAGTTGCCATGGCAATGAGATCGCTGTAAATTGCATTCTCTATGGATGTTCATACGTGGTTTGTTTCCTTGATTATGCCTGTAAACAAAGAATCACAAGAATGCATCCCAGAATACCGTCCTAGACCTCTGTGCTTAGGCTAAACTGTAACCTTTGTTGTGTCAAAAATGTATGACATAGCCAACATAAGTGATGCTATACTGAACACATGCTTCAGATACTGACTGCTTTAATCGTGTTTTCTGCAGTGCTGGAAACTACATTTAAAAACTAAAATTTAAAAACTATTTTAAAACTAAAAAAATCACAATAGCTAAACTTCATTCAAGTTATTGTTTTGAAAAAGGAGTGAGCTACAGTAAAATACAAATGAATGCATTTATAGTGAAACACTTTTCTGCAATGATTTATTTATGCTACAACAAAATAATTAATAATTTAAATAGACCATGAACAAACTTAATATGAGAGAAAAAACTAAATAGACACCTAAACCTTTTATGAATCTAACTGAAATGTAATAATGTGCACATTCTGTAAAGCTGCTTTGGAACATTAATTATTGTGATACAAATAAATCTGAATTAAAACTATAACAAAATAAAATACTACAAAAACAACCTAATATACTTAATAACTGTAGTAAATATGGTACACAGCACAGTAAATCAGTGAACTGATTTAATTGGCTAGAATGTTTTAGCCTTTCCATTGCATGGAGTGGTCTGTTAAAGGGCACCTATTTTACCCTTTTTCAAGATCTAAGATGAGTCTTTTGTGTCTCCAGAATGTGTTCTCCAGATTATCAGATTATTTATTATACCTTTCAGAATATTGGAATTGTCTGCTCTGAACACAAATGTAGCTGTTTTTGTTGCCTGTGTCTTTAATGCAAATGAGCTAGTTATCCTCGCCCACTGTTCCCATGTCACGTGCCTGTCAGAGTGTGCCTCAATAGCCGCATTTGCACTGTTGGGCCAGTGCGAGCCAGGGCTTTTATCGGGCTGTTGAGCAGTGAGGCCGAAATCAAGTCGCGTTTCCACTGTCAGGCTAGTAGTTCGCAGCGCGTCACGCAAACCATGCCGCCAGAACGTCGCCAAACTCAAACGTCACACAACCTGCCCAGTTCAGTGGAAATCAGGCAGGCAGATTAAGCACACGATCGCATCATCACAAAATTATTAAAATAAAGACAACCGAAAAAACAAATGACACGTTACTGTACAGCGTTACATTATAACTCCTAGAACACGTTGCGGTGGGCCTCAAAACGGGAGGGATTTGGATCCTATTTTAACATCAGTAATTAAAGAAAAAGAGACTTATTGTGTTTCTATCACTCCAATATGACTGTGGACACATCATACTTACACACCGTTCTGTCCAAACAGCTTCCAAAAAAAGATTTAACTCATATGTGCCCATTAAAAATGAGTAAATCAATTCACTAGAATAAAGCAACTACTCAAACATACCAGAGAGAAAGGATCACTCAGGATAAACAAATACTTTCCTGCACTCACACTTACACACACATACACAAACACGTCTTTGTGGAAACTCATGTCCATATACTGTTAATCCTGTTAATAATTGGTAGGATGTCCTACATCAGTGTTTCCCAACCCTGTTCCTGGAGGCACACCAACAGAACATATTTTGGATGTCTCCCTTTTCTGACCCATTAACTTCAGGTGTTGGAGTCTCTTCTAATGTTATGATAAGTTGATTCAGGTGTGTTTGATTAGGGAGAGGTTGAAAATGTGTACTGTTGGTGTGCCTTCAGGAACAGGGTTGGGAAACACTGTCCTACATGGCTGTCAATATATGTTTTTGTATCATTTCATACCTTTGCTGCTTGTACAGACAATAACATGTGGTCATCGTGTTCTAGGATGTTGCGCAGAGCAAATGGGGATAGAAGCCAAATTAATCATCAGCAGCACCTGGCACAGGAAAATGAGCAAAAGAAAATGTATTAGAATCTGTTATACATAAACCTGTTTTATTTTTATTCTCTATTTACTTATTTTTCTGATTCCTTTTTTTAATCTGTGTTTTGTCCTGTCTCTGTCATTCTGTTGCACTATGGAAACTGAGAAAAAAAAATTCTTCCTCTGTGTAAACATAGCTGGCAATAAAGCTCTTTCTGATTTCTAAAAGCTTATTTACCAGTGGTGCTGCTTTTCTACACTGAAGCAAACTGCAGGACAGAAGGGTGTGAAAAATCATGCCTTGCTTGCAGTTTTTCTTTTGGACAGGTAATTATATGGTTTGATTTGTTTGTGGTAGAACTTAGGTATTAATGTAGTTTGTGAACATTTATAATTAGATGAACTCTAACGTAATTCATTCATTAAAATAAGCTACATTTAGCAAGACGTTTAAGTTAGTATGTGTCTCTCTGTAATAGTCTCTCTGTGAGTGAGATATGAGGTAATTTACTGTATACAGTAATTAATTTACAACTAATTAACATGAGATTTTATGTCTGGTTTTGGAAGTAGATCCTCATTATCCATAATTAGACTAATAATTTGACATGCTCGTGTTGAACACAGAGCAAGTGTATTTTTTGCTGTGTGGTGGTTAATATGAGTACAGTATGACAGTGGGTGTTTCATAAATTTGAAAGACTATTGAATACAAAAAAAATGCAGTTTGTTTGATTGAAACGTTTAGAAATAAAAACACTTTCATGAGCGAGAGGCGTTTCAAAGATGGCCGCCAGCCGAGTGAAATTACCTGCTTTTGTTGATTGTATGTAAAACATTTCAGCTGATTCAGGACTTGTTACATAGTAAAAACAGTATTACTTTGTTTTAACATTAACGTTACCTTGAAACCGAAAACGGTCTTTCACATAGGTCTTTCGTCAGGTTTTACTTCTTCATTGCTAAATTATCAGCTGGCGACTAATTAGGTTATACCATATCACTCACAGCGCCATCTTGGCCCTCTGAGGCGGGAGAAACTTTTACTGACGATTGCTGTTCAGCAGCGGTGTAGTTCGGCTATTTCCAGTGTGTTAAGTCTGTGTTTGAAACCGGGGGCAGCTCCAGCCGGGCACACAACACCAAAAACCGGCCGCCGGTCACTATCAGGACAGTTTATCTAAATTATCTTGGCGCAGACGATGCTTTAGTTGTGCACTGTGCAGTGCGCGTTCATGTGTTTTTTGAGGAGGCGGGGCTACTTTTGTCGTCGATGTGCTTCTCGGAGCAAGTGCAATTCGAAGAAAAACACTGAAAACTGAAACACAAAAACACACTCATCATTTACTCTCTCATGTGGTTTTAAATCTTTATGGGTTTCTTTTTTCTACTCAACACAAAAGAAGGTATTTAGAAGAATGCTGGTTGCTGGTACCCAAAGACTTAAATAGTAGAGGGAAACATACTATGCAAGTCTAATTCAAATGATACTTATAGGCTGTAGTCATAGTATGATACGCAATAAAATGCTTATACAACCGCCTGTGGCCTTAAAAAATAATAATGCTAATAAGAAGCTAAATTATGGAGTATAATAAGAAGTAAAAAAAAGACAAAGTTATAACTATAGAAAATAAGATCAAATATAAACAATTTTTGAAACTTTATCTATAGATATGAACAATATAGCTTACTTACTCCCAGGGCCGTTTATATCAAGTTGATATTTAGCTGCACCATGTTGCTGTTTCGTAACATCTAATTTTCTTGAGGAGCAGGACACACATACACTACAGACAATTTACCTTACCCAATTCACCTATAGCACATGTCTTTGGACTTGTGGGGGAAACCGGAGCACACAAAGGAAACCCACGCCAACATGGGGAGAACATGCAAACTCCACACAGAAATGCCAACTGACCCAGCCGGGGCTCAAACCATCGACCTTCTTGCTATGAGGCGACATCGCTACCAACTGCACCACCATGCCACTCAAGAATATAGCTATAGTAAATAGGTCAAAATATATATATTTTTAAATGTAGCTCTACAAACAAATGTAGAAAACTGAATAGATTCTAATAAAGTGCCTGGTGCATAAAGAGGACTACAGGTGGTTTGTCAAGCCCACTCACCTGCATGGAGCACACTCATAACTACACAATCTACTGCATGTGTGCAAATGTGCATTAATGTGCGTAACTGTCTGCAAACATGTCAATAAGTGCTGGTTAACAGTATTGATCAGAATGTCTTCTTTTGTGTTCAACAGATCAAAAACTGGGTGAGTAAATAATGGCAGAATTTCTAACACTTTAATTATTCCCAACACAGATATAGCTAGCTAAAAGTAAAACCAAAACAATAAACTAGAATTAAATGATGGCTTTTATAATACATTGGTTGTTTTGTTCCCTTATCATCTGACAATAAAATACTGGTTCTTTTGTTTAATTTACATTATTGATTACAATTTAACATTGCACTACAGAAAAAGAGTTGTCAGCTGTTGTACAGAAATCATTGTTTCAATTTCAACGGACAACTAAAATTAATTTACAGGCCCAGAAGTACCAACTATGTGGGTCATAAAATTAATTGTTTTCTGTTGGAGTTTAGTAGCAGCACATTTCATTATAAAAGACCCAAGGGCTCATTTTCTTTACACAAAGCTCATGACAACTTATTAAATCCAATGTATGATGAAAATAAAAGATCAGAGGGGGGCTGTTTTTATCATGAAGAAATCTAGTTAAGGATTCCAGTTTCCTCTCCTTTAGATTTTCAGAATTTACGTTTGGAAATGCAGAATGTCAGGATTTTTGTAGATGCAAAAACATCCAAAATGCAGACGAAGTGAATGTAACGGGTTGGTAGCCAAATGCCAAACTGCAAGGTCTGAAACTCACATATGCCAATGTGTTATTTTCATGTCTTGCTTAATACAGGTCACAGAGACTTCACAAGTCCCACAGGAGACAAGTACATCTTTTCTCTGCACACAACACCTCATTAAAAGCATGTCTTACTCACCCAATAAATCAGGCTTCTGCTCCAGGAGTTTACTGGAGAGTGTATGCTTCACAGACATGAGTTTTTAAACTGGTTGATATTTCAGCACCTAGTGCATTGGAAGATTTAATTGGTTAGGTTGATTATTTTTTTTATCTTTTATAATAAATATTCTTCTTTTACTCTGTCTATTCTATTTTCAGTTGTGGTTCTTTATTTTTATTTAGTTATATTCATATACACAACGTTTTATAATATTATATATATTTACATACATAGCTTTTACATTAAGACATTACATACATAACTTTTTGTATATAATTATATTATCCTTTTCTTCGCCTCTTCTTTTTCTTAGTTATATTCATAAACATACGGTTTTATATTTTTATATCAGATTTTTCTTCTTTTTTTCTTCTCTTTTCTTAGTTCCATTTATATACCTAGCTTTTTAAATTATTATGTTTTATTATTATGTTATCATAGTATTAAAATGTATTTAGTAATTAATTAATTCATTCATTCATTTTCTTTTCGGCTTTCTAGTCCCTTTATTAATCTGGGGTCAACAGTGGAATGAACCGTCAACTTATCCAGCATATGTTTTACGCAGCAGATACCCTTCCAGCTCCAACCCATCACTGGCAAACATCCATACACACTCATTCACACACACATACACTACGGACAGTTCAGAATGATGTCCTCTTCGATTCATTCATATGCCTGTCCCTCTTGGAACATTGCTGATTACAGCTGGTAATAATGATGCCTTCGTAGTGCACTTTGAATGGGAAAACAATCATGGCAGCCATAAAGAGAATGTGAAGCAGACGTCACGCCATGTTGCATTCTGGGAAGCTTGTGTTTGAAAATCATAGAGGATCACACTGCCATTCTGCTTGTGAGTTTGAGGCAGTCCTTTGATTTGTCATGATTGTAAAAAATGTCGTTGTTGGTCATTTCTGCTGCAAGGAGTGCAGCAGGTAACTCAATGGTGACTCAATCATAATTCATATAGAAACTGGGCCACGTAGTTTAGCCTTTTCTACATGTAAAACCACTGAAGGATACAGTGCTCTGCATAATTGAGTACACCCCAAGTTGAAAATGAATATTTGTATCGATTTCTCAGTGAATATAGGCAATGCATTTTGGTGCATTTAAACAAAACAGATTCATTAAACAGATATATTTATTAAAATTATATTTTAGTCACCACACATTTTTAATAATTAAAAGATAATACAATTAAATTCAAACAAAATATTGCAAAAGAAATGACAACCTACAAAACCCTTTCCTCTTTTTTTAATTTGTATTTAATAATTTTCTATAACATATGAATGTGGGTGTACTAGTTTTTAAACCGCTATCGCAAGTTATTTTGTTAGATAAGCTCCAGATTTGGCATCAGTACTGACTAATCTAATGTATATGCACAAATATAATATTGTATAGCTTCCTATTAAAAATGTGAATTTTAAAGATAGATTTGTGAGGGGTGTACTTATATATGCTGAGCACTGTACATGGTGAAGAGAGGATGCCGAACTGTAAATCTCTTAATAATGCCACTGATTAAAGCCACCATCGATCACTCAAAACAGTAATCATATTCTTTTTAAAAGTATTTTTTATGTTGTTTGGTATAATAATTACGATTGCAAGAATGACTGTTGCAGATGTTTGTCAGCTTTTTACAAGATTTTTGTTGCGTAAATATTCACCCAAATATTCACCCATGTTCACCCAAAAATGAAAATTCATTTACTCAACTTTCAATTGTTCAAAACCTATTTTAGGTTTCTATATTCTGTTGAACACACTCTGAAGACAGCTGAAAACCTCTAACCATTGACCTCCATAGTGTTTTTTTCCTACTATGGAATTCAATGGTCCCAGCAACCAGCATTCTTCAAAATATCTTCTATTGTGTTCAACATGAGAAATAAACTCTTTAAACCCACACAAGGGAAAATAAATGATGATGTAAATACATTTTTGGGTGAACTCTTTAATCTTTTCAATTATTTTTTATCATAATTAAGAAGATTTTCAATTAAAAGTAAAAACTCTTAATAATAAAGGTCCTTTCTTGGCATCAGTAACTTCATAGGGAACATTTAATATCCATGGAATCACTTCATTCTGCACAAGATACTGTGAAAATATAAATTGATATAATCTAGTTTCAAACAAACAGTGATATTTATTTAACTGAAAACTTATTCTTTGGTTTTTAATTATAATATTTCATTCAAAACTATAGCCGTCCAGGGGTGAAGGACATTACAACCTATTGCCTTCCTGAGAATGGTCTGAGCTAGGCCTGGGTGATTAATCGGAATGTAATCGAAATCGACATTCATAACCAAAAATCAGTCAAATTTTTCCAGCCTGATTTTTTCAATTACATTCTCTACTGTGTGTGGACTCAGTGTTGAACTTCAGCTTAAATGGAGTAAGTTCACAGTACTCATATTGATTAGTTTTTTTTTACTCAAATGGTTTGTAGCAATTGGTTTGAGTTGCCTTAACTTATTGGGTTTTACAGTACTCAGTTGGTTTGAGTTTTCTTCATTTATTGGGTTTTACTGTGCTCAAATTGCTTCGTTTACTCAAATGGATTAAGTTCACAGTACTCATTAGGATTAGTTTTTGAACTTAAATGGTTTGAGTTACCTTAACTTTTTGGGTTTTACAGTGTAGGCTCTTGCAAATTTGTGGACTTGCTTCAGTCTTCTTTGACTGCAGACTAACCAACAGGTCTCAATTAGGAAAGTCTGTTTGTTAAAGTCTCCTGGACTGAATTGTCTTCATTTTTTTTTTTTTCAATAGTGGAAAAAAGGTTCTTTAGATTATTAAAATCTAAAACAAAATGACTATTTGAAAAGCCTTTTTCTAATAGGTAGCTACTTTGGGAAACAAAAAAAAAATGCTTCAATCAAGAGCATCACTGTGAAAACCCTTTTTGGTTCTTCCTCCTGCAGCTTTATTATTAAGAGTGTATACAACAACATATATCATTTGACGCTTTCCTGAAAGCATTTACTAAATCACTGTCCTGCTGCCAGTAAGATGCATATGCATTTTACCCTTTCATCTATATAGAGATTGGTGATTTGTGTGCTTCAGCAGAGCATTTCTTCTTCAAACATAGAAACACACACATTGTTAAAATATGTATCTTGAATAGACGATAACAGGGGGGTTCGGGTGGTTTGAAAGACCCACCCCTCAGAGACAAAGGTCCAGAATTTGTCACATACATGAGCTCATTTGTCCTACTTTGAATACTATGCCATAATAAATTGTGACAATAACCCTTAAAAGAAGGCTTTAACACCAAGCGGAATCCTGTGTTGGCTGTCGCTTCAGATTGACTGAGGAAAGTTTAATGTGCTAGTCACATTTAAATTACAATAAGCTACACTTTTTCATTTAAAACTATTTTTTCTAATAATATATGATGTAATAAATTTGTATTTCAAAAGTAAGTATTGTTCTTTGGTTCTCATATTTCTTCTTCTAACTCTTTAGGAAGTGTTTTGGTACATCAAAACATGTGGTTATGATGACCATCTGACAAGCTAATCCAGCAAAAATAGTGCTTAAAATATCACTAAAATCGAACCTATTTAAACCTCATAATTATTGAGGCCAATAACTGCAAAAAAGAAAACTTTTTAAGAAAAAAGAACCACCATTTTCACCAGGCTGGCTATGGGCCTGTATAATCATGTTTCAAAGCCTCTGCCAAATGCATAAAAGTACATTTTGTGAATAAGAAATAAACGTGACCCTAAAGAACCGTCTAAAAGTCCTCTTAGTGCATTCTAACCTGCAATTTGAACTTCAAAACGTAACAATGGCAAAATGATCTGCTTGCACAAATTGTTTTTGAAATCCTAGCTTGATGCATTCAGGATGAACGTCAATGAACGAAATAGAAATGGGATGGATTTTTTATGTAGCCAGAAATACAATGCATTGCCTAAAATGAGAAACCATTTAATTAGATTAGTGACTACAATTGTCATATTTACTTCATTTGTTCCACATTTTATGAGTACAGGCAAAAATATAGACAGTCCAGTCCAGCATAATGTGCTGCATGTCTGTAATACATGATTAATGGCAGTACAAAACACATCTCAGGATGAACACTGTTGAACATGCCGCATTGCTATTTCATGCACACACTACTTCATTAGGTACATTTAGCGATTTTCACATCATTGCAGCATCTTCAAATCTCAAGGTCATCTTTATTAGTGGATATTTGTGGAAAATAGAATATTACCAATGCAACACAAACCAGGCATGAAAAGTACCACGCTTAAAATAAGACCACGATAATGAGTAATTAGAACATTACTTGTTTTATGCAAGCAATAATCAGTCCAGTTTCATCTGGTTAGCAGTGTGACTTGCTTAAAAGAACGGGATGCTGCATCACCTTCATCGACACAAGGTCATCAGAATTGCATGAAAACCAACCGTAGTGGCAAAATGCGCACAATACAATCAGCCCGTCCCCCTTTTCTCATAGCAGAGCAGTGTCTCGTCTAATCAGAGGAGAGGGATGTTGTGAAGTAATCTGTGAGATTACTGTAGGTCTGTGTGCAGCTTTCTCCTATAGAGGTGTCTGCTTTTCAAAGATAGTTGTAGGGGAGGATCTCATCATTAAATCATGTTGTCAAGGCGACAAGTTTGTGTGGAGCATGGCTTTGAGGAGTGTGTCAGAGCACAGGCGTATTCCTGTCACGATTTCATCACCATTTCAGCGTAACCCTGGCAACCCGAACTCCCCAAAAACCGCAACACTACAACCAGGTAAATGCATATTACCACATTCATTCACTGCGTTGTCAGAATGATTTACGGTGTGAGCACAGACTGTTTGCATTAGTGTCACATTTTTATTTGCTAAACATATTATTGGCATAACTTCAGTCATATTATTAAACTAATCAATGATGATCATTAAAGAAACAGTTCACCCAAAAATGAAGATTTCTGTCATGCTTCATTGGTTCCATTTGACTTTCTTTCTCCTGTTGAACACAAAAGAAGATATTCTGAAGAATGTTAAAAAACCTGAAAGCAGTGGCATGCAATCATTCATTCATTTTCTTTTTGGCTTAGTCCCTTTATTAATCAGGGGTCGCCACAGCAGAATGGACCGCCAACTTATCCAGCACATGTTTTACGCAGGGGATGCCCTTCCATCCGCAACCCATCACTGGGAAACATCCATCCACACTCATTTACACACTTACACTATGGACATTTTAGCTTATCCAATTCACCTATACAGCATGTCTTTGGATTTGTGGGGGAAACTGGAGCACCCGGAGGAAACCCACGCGAACAGGGGAAGAACATGCAAACTCCACACAGAAACGCCAACTGACCCAGCCAGGGCTCGAACCAGTGACCTTTTTGCTGTGAGGGGATTGTGCCACTGTGCTGCCAGTGGCATCCATTGAAATTTTTTTATGGATGTAAATGGCTTTCAGTTTCCAACATTTTTCAAAATATCTTCTTTTGAGTTTAGCAGAGGAAAGAAATTCAAACAGGTTTGGAACAGGTGTAGAGCAAATTAAAATGTTTGGGTGAACTGTATGTAAGCCATTGATCCTACTGCACCCAACCCGCTCTGAGCTGGGATTGAACCAGTGATTCTTTATATGGGAGTCAGTTGCTCTAACAAGGAGGCTAATGACTGATTGTGTCAAATAAGTAAATAAAAATCTGACTGTATAAAAAGGTTTAACTTTTTAAGCTATATGGAGAAAGGAGCAGCACCATTTTCTGTACCACTGTTTGAAGAGTTTTTCTTCCAGAATCTGGCAGTTTGAGAGCTCATTTTAAGTCCACCCTGCAGGGTCTGTCTTGGTTATTGTTGGTGTTGGGATCAGCTCATGATTTTCCAACCACCTTGTTGTTGTCTGACTCGAACTGGTGCCTCAAGAGCCATTCTCAACCTGTCTGTCCAGAAAACTGTCCATAATATCATGTATTTTATGACACTTCAGCTTGAGACTCTTATTAAGCAGGGGTCATGTTTCGGGATTCTTTATAGCAAAATCTCTGAGAACCTGACACATTGTACTTATGAAGATTCCAAGCAGGCTACATTCATACATTTTCCTTCGGCTTAGTTCCTTTATTCATCAGGGGTTGCCACAGTGAATTAAACCGCCAACTTATCTAGCATGTTTTACATAGTGGATGCCCTTCCAGCTGCAACCCAGCACTGGGAAACACCTATATACACTCATTCACACAAATACCCTACGGTGAATTTAGTTTATTCAATTCACCTACACCTACAGTGCATCTGGAAAGTATTGATAGCACTTCACTTTTTCAACATTTTTGGAATGTTACAGCCTTATTCTAAAATGGATTAATTTCATTTTTCCCTCAAAATTCCACACACAACACCCCATAATCACAATGTGAAAAAATATTTTTTTGAAATTGTTGTAAATTTATTACAAATAAAAAACCTGAAAAATCACACGTACATAAGTATTGACAGCCTTTGTCGTTAAGCTCTAAATTGAGCTCAGGTACATTCTGTTTCCACTGATCATTCTTGAGATGTTTTAGCAGCTTAACTGGAGTTCACCTGTGGTAAATTCAGTTGACTGAACATGATTTGAAAAGGCATACACCTGTCTAGATAACGTCCCAGGGTTGACAGTGCATGTCAAAGCACAAACCAAGCATGAAGACAAAGGAGTTGTCTGTAGACCTCCGAGACAGTATTTTCATGAGGCACAAGGCTGGGGAAGGTTACAGAAACATTTCTGCTGCTCTGAAAGTTCCAATGAGCACAGTGGCCTCCATCATCTGTATGTGGAAGATGCTTGGAGCCACCAGGACTCTTCCTAGAGCTGGCCGGCCATCTAAGCTAAGTGATCAGGGGAGAAGGGCCTTAGGGAGGTGATCAATAACCCGATGGACTCTGTCTGAGCTCCAGCTTTCTTCTGTGGAAAGAGGAGAACCTTATAGAAGGACAGCCATCAGCACCCAGAGGAAACCCACACGAACATGGTGAGAACATGCAAACTCCACACAGAAATACAAACTGACCCAGCTGGGACTCAAACCAGTGGCCTTCTTGCTGTGATGCAACAGTGCCAACTACCGAGCCACAGTTCTGAGAAAAAAAAAAGCTGGCTCTGGAGTTTGAAGGGTTCCTGGTGCCTTAATTTTTATTGTAACACCAAACACTATCTTACGTCTTCAAACCTTTTCTTCTCGACCTTAGTTTTGGTCATCCTGCTGCTCCAGTGAACATTTCTTGTCAGCTTAGTTTGGAAATTTCTTTAGTAGGATACAAGATCCTTCTTGTGTGTATTGTCAATTTTTTAGTGAGACTTAAATCTTGCTTTTGGGGCCATTTTATCTGTAAAAGGACTGCTTAAATATTATCCTTATTGGAATAAAAGGATTTTAATAGGACTTCCAGCCCTCCTTACAAATTACACGTTGCTTATTGATATTGATACACATTAACTAATAGTATTTAGTGAGATCGATGTGGTTGCAATTAGCAAAATGTGTAAGGGAAAACTGAATATGGACTTGCATAATAATTATGTGTGCACTGTAAAGGCTGCGCAAATTTCTGAGCGCCATAAATCACTGTGAACTATGTATTACAAACATATTGTTTATTATGCTTCACGTTTTTATGATGTGTTCACAGTTGTGGGTCTTGCTCAGTTTATGCAACACACACTGCAGTGGCCAGTCTCAACATTGACATGCTGCTCTCTCTCTCTCTCTTTCTCTGCTTGCAGTGGTCTGGTCAGGAGTGATGAAGGGATATGCAGTCCTGCACTGTGCTCCTGGAGTTGATGTTGTTAGCATTATCACACCTGATCAATAACTATTAATGAAGGAAGCCATGGCTGATTCAAGATGTGGCTCCTGCTCTGCCGTTGCCATGGAAACCTGAGCTGCAGCGCTGCGGGCTCAAATTGGGAGTTGGAAGAAAAAGACGGGAAAGGGAGGAAAAAGGAGAGGGAAAGCGAGGGGGAGAGAGAAACATAGAAGGACGGGGGCAATGCTTGTAGTTATAACCAATACCAAATGTTTTATGCTAATTTCCCTCTTCAACTTCAAGCAAAACATCCTTGGCTGCGTAGTTTTAGACTGTATCATTTTTTGGCAAATAAATCAAACGTGTTGTTATGTATTGTTTTCCTGCAGGTGCTCTTGCTCTTCCTGCACTACATTTATTATGTTTAGGCGATTTATATTGTACGCGTGGTCTCCTATATCATTGACTGTTTATCTAAGTGGTCGCAGCGCCCTCTGTAATGCGCGCTGCCGCTCCGGGTCTGCAGAGGGAGGCGTTGAGTTACACCTGTGATCGGACCACACGGTGAGGAAAACACTTCATGCCGAACACATCAATGAACTATCCTGCTCATTCAGCAACATTTCAGTGATTTAAAACGAAGATGCCTATGTAAACATTAATAAATGTGTTTTAATGCGTACAACAATTTATTTTAGTGTAGCATTTGAATGATTTTTGTTTTTAAACTTTCGGGTGTCATCACAACACTCAGTTTCTTGCTTTACTATTAAATATGTGATGTCAAATAATGTCAACGACGATGGCAAATCCCTGTAACATAGCTGTCGACCTCGAAAAATACATTGTGAGAGAGGTAAGCACATATGATTATGTAAAGTATTGCTTTTACATTTGTCTCTATTGTATGTTTAAACACATGTTGTTATTTAATTGTACTGCACATACACACAGTATGACATGTTATGGCTGAAATGTTTTATTTTTAGGCTCCTCCGACTGTTTATTATATTCCAAATTTCATATTGGAGGCTGAGGAGGAGTTTTTGCTTCAGCAGGTAGGAGATTTAAGAGGCTTAAACTGCCTGTAATCCTGGTATCTACACTTGCACAACATGCTATAAGTATACTTTTATACTTTATGTCCTGTGTTTGTTTGTTTGTTTGTTTGTTTGTTTGTTTAAGGTATACAGAGCTCCCAAGCCCAAGTGGACACAATTGTCAGGGAGAAGGCTGCAGAACTGGGGTCAGTAAAATGCTGAGTTTTGACCACTGCGGTTCATGGATCTAACATTGTATTTATATGAAAATTCTGTTATATAAAAATGGAATTTGTTGTTTAGAAAAGGCAAACAAAACAAACAAAAAAAGACAGATTTTTTTCACTTTTATACAAAGGTTAACAATGTTACACATATTTCTAGACTAGTGTGCACAGGCAATATGGTAATGTTGCAAACAATGACAGGGTCATACCTTTAAACTTATCCTTGACTAATATTAGGGTGATTTCTGAAGAATCATGTGACTGAAGACTGGAGTAATAAAGCTGAAAATTCATCATTAAAATCACTGAAATAAATTGATTAAATGATAAACTACTTTTGAACAGATATTTTATAGTGCAATAACATTTCACAATTGTACAATTTGTACTGTATTTTTGATTAAATAAATGCAGCCATGGTGAGCAGGAGAAGCTTATTTTAAAACATTTAAAAATCTTACTGACCCCAAACTTTTGACCAGTAGTGTATATTTACATTTAGTCATTCAGCAGATGCTTTTGTCCAAAGTGACTTTACAGTTAAAGACACATTCAGCTATTCAACAAGAGCTGGCTATACACACAAGAAGTGCTAATTATACAAAGGGAATGTTTGTGCTCAGACAATATATTCTATATTTAACTTTTTATTTAATAAATAATTGAATTAAGGCCTTGGACCTTCATGTATCAAACATGATACCAGAGGCTAAATTAAGCTCCTCTAAAAAAATCTAATCTAATCTGCTTCTTGATGTAATTGAGAAATATTATTTTAGAAATGTTGAAGTCCTGTGTAGTTGTAACTCTTGATACAGATTGACATGTCACTACTTCTCACCTTAAGAGCGCTTCACTGTATGTTGCAGAGCTGGAGGGAATATATTTAAAATGATTGATGGATTTATTTTTCCAGGTGGATTGCCAAATCCCAAAGGAATGCTTGCTGAGAAACTCCCCGATTGGCTGCTAAAGTACACAGAGAAGATATCAGCTCATGGAGCTTTTGCAGGAAAGACGGCTAATCATGTGCTTGTAAATGAATACAAGCCTGGGGAGGGAATTATGGTAGGCAGAGTGTTTTTTTTTATTTTTATTTCCCCTAGTTATCGAATTTGAACCCATTTTCTCTTATGCACTTTCCTAGCCTCATGAGGATGGACCATTGTATCACCCCACAGTAACCACTATCACTCTGGGTTCTCATACACTTCTGGATTTCTACAGGCCTGTTTGTCAAGTCGAGGTAGTGGCAGACAAACTCACACAAGCAATCATACAATCAAAGCAAACATTCTACTCCTAACGTTCTCCTCCTCTCCCTGTAGCCTGACGCTCTGCAAACAGAAGAAAGCCGCTACATGCTTTCACTGTTGGTGCAACGAAAAAGTCTGCTGATTCTCCAGGACGATATGTACAAGTGTTATCTGCACGGCATTCGAGGAGTCTGTGAGGATGTGCTGTCGGAGCATGTGGTGAATCTTTCGTCAACGGGGGCTCAGGTGGGCGAAACTCTTCCCCGGAGCACCAGAGTCTCTCTTACCATCCGCCATGTTCCCAAAATCATCCGAGCTAATCTCTTTCTTGGGAAGAAGTGAGGCGTTCAAAGACTTGCCTGAACTTTAAACCAGACAAACAGGCGCTACTTGTTCGCACTCACAAATCAAATAGTGTAAATGTAGTATACAAACTGATCTACAAAATATTATTGTATGTGCAAATCATTAGTGTCTCAAAGAAAATCTTACAGGGTGGTGTGGCAGCTGAAAACACTTGCATACCTGACTAATTCTGTACAAACATATCTACATTTACTATATGAGTGAAAAGAAAATATATTGTTTTTGGAGCTTCAGTAATAAAGTGTGTTGCTGTATTTGTGAATTGTTGCAGTACTGATTTTGTCTTATAATATGTTAGTCTTGCATGTAAACTAGAACTGATCATTCAGGTGTTGCATCTTCCCCTCCTTAAATTCTTGGAAATGTGGGCTTGTCCTGCTCTGCGTTTTAGAATGTGGATTGGTGGTTTCGATCTATCTTTACGCTGCTTGCGTAAAGTACTTTAGAATCTGCGTATCCTGCCAGATGCGCATTGTACGGCCGTGTGACGGACGACGGTTTACAGTATCTACTGCTCTTTACTGGTGAGTTTAATATGTCTACGCGCTTAACTGCAAATTACAAATATCTTTACAAGTGTAGTAACAAATCGATATTGTGTGGTAAATTGTTTAACCTGCAGTTTTTACTTGATTATTGCGGAGTCATCTTGGGTAGCTTGTTTAGCGTGTTAGCATGTTTTACTCGCATCCAAATTTAGTTGAGCGTCCAAAAACACTTTTATGCTCTGCTTTCTAGTCTCTTTGTTTTACTTACTATGCATTTTAAATAAGGATGAACAAATACTATTATCGGAAGATGTCAGCTGACATCAAAAGCAGCAAGATAGGTCGACTGTTTACAGTGATTGCGCTTGCAAAACGTCCAAAACACGTCAGAAGTTTAACATTCAATCTGTTGCTAGAAGTAGCGTTTTTTTCAGGAGTATTTAAACGCAGCTCAATACAAGCTTCGCGTTGAAAGTGTATGCTGTTTTTCTTGTGGTTTATTCGTGGGTGGTGTTGTATAATGGATGGGAAACATACTTACAGTGGGTGTGTCCACATTCTGTCAACGTTAAAGTGACACAACCCCCCCCTGTGTCTATATCCTTAGTTCTGCCTTAAACCCTTCAAGTTTTAACAAACCTGTTTGTCTCCCTCTAACTGCTGTGTGTTTGTGTGTGTTGTATAGCAATTCACAGACATTACTCTCTCTGTCTTTTCCCTCTTAGGAGTGAACCACTTGTGCCAAAGGATGTTCTTGATCAAGAAAGCCATTGGGGGTGTTATTGATGTGATCGGGTAAGGCAATATTTCACCACAAGCTCAATTTGTTTCTTCTGTGCATAAGAAAAGGTCTGTGTCAGGCATCTCTGTTTTATCATTGTGCTTCAATTTGCATTAAGCTGTACTTCAAGAGGGATAAACACATAAGAGATTTAAACAAGTCAATTCAATAAATAAATACTGAAACTGTATGGGGCAGATATGTTAAAAAGAGTACAAAGCTATGGCAATAGCTTTCCTAATAGCACTAAATAATATATGCATAAATTCCCTTGCCTTTTTTAAAGCTACACAGTAAGCACACTAACCAATTGAGAACAAGTTTAAATGACTGCAGAAAGTTTCGTTTAAATGGCTGCGTATTCAAGTCTGTTGTTGTTGTTTTTTTTATAATGAATCAATATAAATTAAAGGTGTGTTGTTGGATTATAGTTATTTTCTTAATAATATATATTAGCGGCACAGTCTTGCACTGCACCTTTGTTTTTCATTTTGATTTCTCCAGTGCTGATTTTGCTATAAACGAATAACATTTTAGTTAGTTATTTTGCTTTAGTTATCTGGGAATATGGTATGATAACTAAAATCTGAATTAAAATGAATACAAATAGACATTAAAAAGAAAAACAAGTACAAAAATACACAAATGATAAATATTAAGATAATTTTAAGGATTAATCAAGCTAATAATAACTACAATAGGGACTAAATGTTACTAAAACAACACTGGTTCCAATTAAAGGTTGTGTTTAGATTAGTCTTAGAGCTTGTTGCATTGGTCCATCATTTTTTTTTCTGAAAATGTTCATACCGCAATTCTTGGAAAATGCTATCCTAGGTCCTTCAAAAGACAATTTTACTATTGTACAAAGCTGCATTTTGGGTTAAAATGTTTTTTTTATTTTTTATTTTATCACTTAACTTAGGTGATAACTCTAAAAATCTTATTTAATTTATATATTCATTTGTTTGTAGTTTTTAATTGTAAATTTATTATTGAAATGTTCTTGCCATGAAAATTGCCTTTGTTGCTGACATGGCATTAAATTAAGCATCTATAACTTTTTTCATTTTGAGCATTATAGACTCTAGATGATGGATAATAAAGCCCAAAGTATATTCTTTCCAAAGATAAATGAACTGTGAATGTAGACCAAATTATTCAGCAACTGTTTTAGGTTGGAAAGGCCTCTGATGGTGAGGGAGAGGACAACACCGATATAGTCTTGGGAAACTTTTTGCAGAAATCTTATTTGGCATGCTATTTTCATCAAATTTGAAATATAAACTCATGAGACACTTGGCTTTCAAGACATATTTTTTCTATATCCTTACATTAATGTTTTCCTGTGTTTGTATTTGGAAAAACAAATATTGAACACAATACTTTTTTTTTCTCATGACTTCATAATATATAACTTTTTATATTTTTGAGCATGAAACTTCCCAGTTGGACAATAGTAAAGCTCAAAATGTCTTCTTTTCAATGTTTCAATTTTAGTATTAAATTAAGGGGATAGTTCATCAAAAAATGAAATTTTCTCACTCTCAAGTGATTTCAAGCCTCGGTTTAGATTTATTCTTCCGTTTCACACAAGAAGATATTTTGAAGAATGTTGGAAAGTTGCAGCCGTTGACTTCAAAAAAATACTATGGAAGTCAATGTTCACGACATTCTTCAAAATATCTGTTTAAGTTGCTTGAACACAAAAGGTTTTGTTCAAGTCCAGTGATGGCGTGGGTAAATAAATGACAGAATTTGCATGTTCAGATGAACTAAATGCATCTATACAAAGTAAAGGCAGCACAAAACCCAAACCTGAAGCGGCATAAATTTTCAAAAATGTATATTTACATAAACTATTTAATGTGGCATAGCATCTTTACACTGAATTCTGAGCAGACACACACCCACATTAGGGCCACTTTAAATGTGTATTAAGTGATATAAGTAAACCTATTAAGTTTGAAAGGCTGTATGTGCAGTACTGCTGTGGTATACTGCTGTTGTTATATTTGTCTATTCATAAGATGCAAATACTGATCCAGAGTGTACTTATACATCTGTGACATCTTGTCTATGTGCTGTTGATTTGAAAGCATAATTATTGCCTCTCATCCTGTTTCCACAGCAACATCGACCCCAACCAGTTTGTGCCTTCAGAACCTGTGAGTAACAGGAGCTCTCTATGTGATGTTATACATGAGTGTGTCTGATGCTTGATGTCAGTCATCTCTGACCTGTTTAAAAAAAAAAAAAAAGCAGATGGAAAAAAAATCCTGCATTGTTATAGTGCCCATATCCTCAGCTGTTTTTCAACTCTTTTCATTTTAAACAAATCAAATGCTAACACTCTCTTATTGGCAGTGATGTAAAGTAGCAAATTACAAATACTCAAATTACTGCAAGTAGTTTTTCTCAGAAATTATAATTTACTAAGTAGTTTTAAAAATGTATACTTTTACTTTCCCTTGAGTAATTTTTTTAGTGCAGCATTGGTACTTTTACTCCACTACTTTCCTTCAACCTGCAGTCACTAGTTTTTTTTCTTGTCTATGGGGATTAGAAAAATCAGTCCTGTGATACCTGTCAAATCAAATCGCACATAGAGGATAAATCACATCATAATGAACTACCTTAAGACAGGAGTTATTTATAGTTGCAACAAACTGCATTAAAGCATTAAAAGTGTCCAAAAAGATGTCCACAATTAAAGTTGTATCCCAACGTCGTGGGGACGTTGCATTTTGTTTGGAAATGAAAATCTGGTCTACATCAGAAGCCAACGTCAGGCCGACGTCAATTTCTAACGTCCAACCTAAAATCAACCAAATATCAACATCTAATGATATTACAGCTTGACGTTGTGTGGACGTTACCACTATGACGTCTATCAGACGTTAGATTTTGGTTGCCATATCTGACGAATAAATGTCAGTATTTGACGTCAATATGACGTTGGTTTAAGATGTTGGATTTTGGTCACTTTCTAACACAACCTAAAATCAACCAGATATCAACGTCATTTGATGTTAACGTTGTCATTAGACGTTGGCAAGACATTGAATTTTGGTCATCTGACGTCACAACCTAGTTCTAACCTAATATTAACGTCTTATGACATTGTGTGCCTGGTGGGCAACTAAATGCACTACAGAATGTTACGTTTACACACATCCACAAATTAGATGTAGCTGCATCAGCTTTTAATAGCGTAATACTCCCTACTCTTGAGTACTTTTAAAAGGACTACTGTTTAATCATAGATTTATAGTTTACTCATAGATTCTCAGATACTTGGTTAGATTCTTCACCTGGATGTCCTGAGGTTGATGGAAAAATAATGAAGTTTTAGTGAACTGTCTCTTTAAATTAAACAAAATGCTGATGTATTGACTACAGTAAATAATAAAGACAGTGTACAGTAAAGCACAGTCTGTTCTTCATGTCAGCTGGAGTGTCTCTGGTAGCTTGGTTAAAACATGAATGATTGAGAGTTCTTGCAGCACGAGGCAATTTTGAATTAGAGATGTGCTTAAAAAGCCAGTGGAATTTTTAATGTCTGCATTTATATGCTAATAATACTATTGACATGTCTCTCCAGCCTCCACCCCGCAGACCACTAGCTTATGCTGCGTCCAATGAGTCTGCGGAAGAGCAGCAGTTCCGCAAAGTCTTCCAGCAGCTCGCTGGCGATGTTAGTATTACACTAACAAATACTCTAAAGCACACCTTTGCACACAATAAACACTTGATATTATAAACATGCTCTATGGTTTCAGGATATGGAAGTTAGCCCCACTGAACTGATGAACATCCTCAACAGAATCATCTCCAAACGTGAGTAGTGTGTTTGTGCAGCCCCATGTCTGCTCCTCTATATATGCATACGCTTACTATATTCTCACTGCCTTGTTTCTTATTGCAGATGGTGATCTGAAGACAGATGGCTTTAGCATCGAGTCATGTAGAAGTATGGTGGCTGTCATGGATGTATCCTGCCTCGTTTGAACTGAACAGTTGCTCTCATATAAACCAACTAGATTTTAGTGGAAAATTTATTATAGTGAGTTTTGTCAATGCTAATGAGACAATGGCTAATTCTAGATATCATGTCAATTGCAATGCAGTTTTACATAAAATCAAGCGAATTTTATAAATGTTAGCAAGAATATAGATTCATTGATCAAATAATTTTTAAAAAGTCTTTCTGATGGTTTGATGGTCATCTGTTGAATGGTGTTTGAGCTTGACACTGGGCTCCAGAGTGACAGCACAGGTAAACTGGGCTTCCATGAGTTTAAACACCTCTGGAACAACATCAAGAAATGGCAGGTGAGTAACTGTTATATCGCAGCTTAAAGATTTGAGGGTTTACACTGAAGTTTTGATTCAAGTAAAAAGCATTTGTGTGTTTTTGAACTATTTGTGTTTTATTAAGACTGTAGACCAGAAAAATCTGCTTTAAAAGTAAATGGATTTACAGCTGAATCTGTTAAAATAAAACAGTGATAATCCAGTTAACATGGTGAACTCCTTGTTGTCTCATAGGCCATTTATAAGTCTTATGACAGAGATCATTCAGGAACTATTGGAGCAGACGAGCTTCCAGCTGCCTTCAGAGCTGCAGGTAAGTGCCCACTGTTCATTACAACTAGAGCTCCACGATTTGGAGAAAAAAAATCAAATTTTGGCTTATTTGATCAAAATTGCGATTTTTAAAATTTGATTTACTATAATAAATAAAAATATAATCAAAGTGCTCCAGGTTTGATGTGGTGGTATTAACAGCACCAATGAAAGACCAAGCTTAATCAGAAAGTATGCTACACTATGCTACGGTTTATTTAAAAACATTTTTTCCAATAAAGTTGTCAGTTGTCATGACAAATTAAGAAAATAACAACGGTATTTTAAATGTAATAAATTATGTAAATAATCTTATATATAGGTATATAAAACCTTTACATTTAGATTGTGTTACTTTTTTAACATTGATCAGTAAAAGGTGTGAGTCTACACTGGTGTCATGTTTCGGTTCAGTCACAATTAAAATTATTAAAATAATTAAAGTAAAATTATTTTACTTCACAGCAAGAATTCTTGTATTAAAATGTATCATTTGTAGATATTTTTTATATATTTATATATATAATTTCATCCTTTTAAGCAAGCAAGTCAGATATATGAACTGTACCTCTAATTTCACCTGCTCGATTTAGCACCTTTTCAAATCGTGCTTTCAGTTTAAAAGCAATTAATCGTGCAGGCCTAATCACAACATACTCATATAATGATAAGTTCAGTAATAAATTCCCATTAATGTATTTTGGGGGATGCTAGGGGTGTAAATTAAAGATGACAAGGCCATATATAAGATTGCTTGGCAGTTGTTTGGTGAAGAATGATTTTTAACCATACTAGTTCTAATCTGGTTTCAGTCTAATGGGAACTGGACCATGTCCAAGGGTTAATTCACTGCTGATAAATTGGGATTTTAATCAAATTTGTCTGTCTATGCAATAGAAACCATTTTGTAATGGGTCCAAAATGACTAGACAAAACACAATTCATTCATTTTCTTTTCAGCTTAGTCCCTTTATTAATCAGGGGTCACCACAGCAGAATAAACTGCCAAACTATCCAGCATACATTTTAGACAGCGGATGCCCTTCCAGCTGCAACCCAGTACTGGGAAACACCCATATACTTTCATTCACACACATACACAAAACAAACTGAAAAAGACAATTTTGACCCATCATAATCTACTGGAATCAACCCAATGACAGGAGGGTGGGTGGTGATACAAAAATGTGGAAGTATGATCCGTAGCTTTAACAAAAGCCCAGGAATTGATAAAAGTCTGTCGACACTGACAAATTAACCAGGAGATGTGGGCACATTGTTCATTTACATGCACCACTACCATTGCAGCAATTCAAAGCCAGTTGAAATTTAGCATACTTGTAATAGATGGACTTCAAATATATATGCATGATGATGATGATCATATTTTCAACTGCATGTTTTTCCTTTATCTTTTTCGTTGACAGGTTTCCCGCTGACAGATCAACTCTTTCAGATGATTATTCGCAGATATAGCGATGAAAGTGGAAACATGGACTTTGACAATTACATCGGGTGCCTTGTCAGACTCGACGCCATGTGCCGTGAGTAGAGTCCTAAATATGTTAATGAAGAAAAAAACAACTTAGTTTTAAGCTAATTTCTAATTGGTTTAATAAAGTCTGTTGTTTTTATGCTAATGATTATAAATCAAAGTTGTGTTGAATTGTAGTTAATTTCTTCATAAAGAGCTCCATGAGCACAAAGAGTAGAGTAAATACAGGAAATGATGAGGGAGTAACAGGATCTGGAAATGTAAACACTGATTTCTCTTATTCAATGGTCTGTTGAGTATCAGTTTTAACACAATAGAAGTCACAGTGGCAACTTCATATCGAGTCTTTGTATATTCCTGTATTATATTTAGGTTTTGTGCCTTGAAGATCATGTCCGCTGTCATGTGGAGAAACTGAATGATGAGTCAGATTCCACACATAGGCACTATAAATGCTTGTCCAATAAAATGTATTCTAGATTTGCACCTCCCCCCAAATACCACATGTATCTGAAGAGCAAGAGTGTGAATGTGGTGTAACCTAAAGACTGCTGAAACAATGTCAGCAGCACAAGAAAGGAAGAGAATATTACTCGTCCATTTGATCCAAACTTAATAAGCAACTGTTTACTGAGATTAATGTGTGTTTTTAAGTAAATTCTGATTGACTCAGTTTGGTTATTTGTTGCTCCCCCTGCAGGCTTTGAGAAAATTCAGTGATACTGATTTTTCACTATGTATTAGGAGATCACCTAGATGTTTAGACCAGTGTTTTCCAACCCTGCTCCTGAAGGCTCACCAACAGTACACATTTTCAATCTTTCCCTAATCAACCACACCTGAATCAACTCATCAGAACATATTAGGAGACTCCATAACCTGAACTTAATGGGTCAGATAAGGGAGACAACCAAAATATGTACTGTCGGTGTGCCTCCAGGAACAGGGTTGGGAAATACTGGTTTAGACTATTTTAGAATAAGATGCGATTCATTTCAGCTTCAGTAAATGTTTTTTTTACTGGATCTGACAGTTCCTGTGTTTTTGTATAGCATCACTGCAGCATTTTAAAAAGAATAAATGACGTAATTTATTTACTAATGCATTAAAGATATTGATTCATGTCATCCTGTGTTGACCCCAGATGCCTTCAAGACTCTTGACAAAGACAATGACGGTACAATCAAGGTCAATGTTCAGGAGGTAAGAGAATTTTGTCATTTTATAACTCATCTTGCATTCCTTTAAAAATAATATCAGATTTACTGAGGGTAACATGTCATCCTCTGTCTCTTCACAGTGGCTGCAGCTGACCATGTACTCCTGAGTGATGTGAAGGTCTGCATGATGTTGATAAAGCAACTTATGATATATGCAATAATGACTCTGCTTTACACAGCACCCTTTTTATTTTTCACACTGTATCCAGCATATAGCAGCCATTTTTTTAAAGAGACACCAGCATTGAACTGGTTATTCACTGGGACGGTTTCTCATTACGGTTTTACTTTTACCAGTTTTAGTGCATTTAGTTCGTTGTTAGAACTGTTCAACAGAAAACTAACCAAAGAATGAGAAATTATGAGAGATGTCAAATTATATTAACATATTATGCTCTGATAAAGCATCCATGCGAAGAACAATTACCTAATAAAATGTATTACATGTCAATGTTGTCGGTTTTGGTGCCATACTTGCATTGAGCCATTGGTGGATGTTGGGATATCACCACAAATGTATCATGATCTGGTGTCAAGTGCAATTTTATATTGAATAAAAATGCTGAACGTGATAACTTCTTGTGTTTTTATTATTAGTTTGATTATTGATTAATTGGTTTGTTTTGTCAAAGTCAGCTTTATTGTCAATTCAACCAGAAGTATAGGCAGGGGTGGATTTAGTTATTTGGGGAGGCCGAAGCAATTCCAGCCATGGGGCCCAAAAGTTTGTACTTTATTCTTAATTGATTTATTTTGCTGTTTGTTATATTATGCAATCTCCTTTTCTGTACTTTGTCTTTATTCAAAATAATAACATGGAAAGCAATTTTGTAAGATTTTTTAAATTATTTGTTTTCTTAAAATAAATTTAAAACTAAAATAATATTTAAACTATTTGTTAATAGTTTACATTTTTAATTATGTTTTTAAAACTAAATCTTAAGCTAATTTGACTGCTAGACTGCTCCATGATTGAGGGTGGGGGATACATTTGCGCAGAATAAAAATGTAACTTTTATTTGTTTAGACCCTCGTCATACAAAATATGATAGAAAATTATGTTATATTTTATTTATAGGTATAATTAATACTTCTAGGTATTTATTTGGGGCCCTCCAGATTTCCTGGGGCCCCAAGAGGCCGCTCACCTTGCTTATTGGTTAAATCCGCCCCTGTGTACAGGACATACAGAGAATCGTAATTGCGTTACTCTCAGACCCTAGGAGACTAACATATAAAATTAATACAAAAAGTAGAATTTTAAAAAGAAATTACAATAAATACAATTACACATAATCTAAAGTAAAAAAATACTCATTTGTAAACAATACAGTTACACTTAAGGGCATTTGGTTCACCATTGATGCATATTTTAAACAGTAATATTTTGTCTGTGTTTCTATACTAAATATAGCTGGCATACATGCCAACTGTAATGACTATAAATAAAATCAATAAACGTATTCGTAAAAACGCGAAGATTTCAGCTAATGAGCCCCTACCGTCATCTTTGGTAAAGCGTGTGTGTGCTGAACCTGTAGTGGGAAAGCGAGCACCAGCGCCACTCATACTGTAGCGGCAGCACCTGGTAACTACATCCACCATATACGCCACGGAAAACTGAAGAACACGTGCGCATGCGCTGCGCATACGCTGCTTTCTACGAAGTTTCTGGGGCGCAACGCAAAATATTGATTACATTTTGAGCAATCTGAGGTATTTATTCCACGCTTTAACCTCTCAAAGTACCTAAATGTGCCTACGGCGTTTAAGGAGTTTGTTAACTGTTCCGTAAAGTGACTATGGTCCCCCGTATCGTGTGAAATAGCAAGCTAGCTTAAATAGCTAGACAGTGGTGTAGGTTGTAGGAAAATGAGGGCGAAATGTCCTTCCGCATTCGAGCGTTTTGGTTTGTTGCGATAAAAATATAGATTTTGTGTGGAGAAGCGTAGGTTATTTTAGCTGAACTGCAGTGGTGCTGTGTTGGGAATGTTTGTTTGTGGTTTAATTCAGTTGTTTAATCGCGACGGCGTTTCCTCGCGGCACAAAGAGAGATCTCGTGACCGTGAATCCGCTGTGTTCATGTTAACCACAGTTCAGCTCGGCGGAGACCAGTGAGAGAATGAATGAAGAGGCTGTGGTGGGTTAGCTGATCTTTCTTCCGGTACATCGTAGTTGGAAATCAATTGATTTTTTGATCTGAGCTGTTAAGGTGAAATATTTCGCACGCAATGAGACGCTGATGTCCAATGAGTGCTCATCTTTTACAGCAACTCTGTTAACTTTAACTTGATTAGAGTTGGAGATTTTATACACTCGCTAATTTATGAGTCATGTCGTAACATTGCCTGGCATTTCTTTTTTTAAATGACATAATTGAGATTTAGAGATGATTACAAGAAGCATAAACAAATTATCAGAAATGAGAAATTATCCCTAAAACCATGTCTTCAAAACGTAGGGCAGCATTTAATATAGATTAATAAATAAGTTATGAAATTAAGATAAACAAAAGCATGCATCTTTTAAAGAAACATATATTTCCTAAAGGTATCTGATATGTTTAATTTGTTCATGTATGCATCTATATTCGTTTTTATTTAAAGTTTTAGGCATATTTTTAGCTATTGAAATGACCATTTGTCACAGCTGTCGCATAAGAACACCATCAACATTGTGTTTAAGACAAAAGTAGTCCTGTATTGAATGTTTTTTTTTTTTTGCTTCGTGCAATATGAATGAATAAAATATAAATAAATAATTAAATTAATAAAAATAAAATAAAACTTTTAATTCTCTGACTGTTATGGTGGTAACTTTCATTCATTTAAAGGATTGCTCAATTTTTTAAATGAGTTTTTTTTTTGTTTCTGATGGTGTTAACTCAGATTAAGTGTTATGGAGTACACATTTAATGATATATATATATATATATATATATATATATATATATATATATATATATATATATATATATATATATATATTAGATATTGCACACAAACTTCCGTTTAAACAAAATGTTCAAGTTCTCAAATATTGATGCAGTTCAGTTTGTTAAATTATAACTAAATGACAGGGTTTGAAATCTGTTGAAATCTGCTTGTATAGTAATTCAGATCAACTAGTTGTTTAATAAGTTCAATAAATTGTCATTCCTCCACTGTCCACAGACTCCCCCTAGCTGCTGAGAGAGTGATCTTCTGCTGTGAAGATGTCTGTGTCCTCGCTCTACCTCAAACAAGACAACATGGTGCGCTTCAAGAGGAGAAAAGCACGTTTCTCCTTCAGTGAAGTGCACATCCTGCTGGACGAAGTGCGGAAGAACCGACACATTGTTGTGGGTGAGTTTTACCTGCGTTCAATAATATCCAAATATATATATATTGTTAATGAATAGTGTACACCACAGACAATAGTGTATACTATTTCACAAATATGGCAATCGAGACGGGTGAATGGGGATCGTTGTTTCAGATCGGCATTCAATATAATAGACTGAACAGTTTTTTATCAGTCATCATAGATGATCAGTCATTAGTTATCTGACAGAGTCAATATAGCAGATACTCATTTGCTGGCTTTGCTGAAACATTATTCAGAGATATGCAGGGCCGGCCCAAGCCTTCATGGGGCCCTAAGCAGGATTTTATTTGGGGCCCCCTCGGTGCAAACAATGTGACAAATTATCGTCGATCCTTGATTTATTTGCACACTGTAAATTTAAAACATGCATTATCGATTTTATTTGCTGTAGCTGTGTTGCTTAAATCATAAAATATGTTTAAAGACAATTCCAAATATTATACTGCAGAAACAACTGCCTATTGATCAACTGCCTATTGATGCCACAAAACTAAACAATTAGACACAAAACATTAATCTAAGCTGTAATTAATGTTGACAGAAACAAATACAGCTGGAAATAGCCAAATAGCATACTTATTATTATTATTATTATTCAGTCACAAAACGCTGCCAAACAGTCAAGAATAGTGACAATAAAGATCATTTTTTGAAAATGGATAAATGTTAACACTGAAAAAAATGCATTTTGTAGTTCAAATAGCTTAAAACTATTTACATCAAATTCAAATTAAATCAGGAAGCATTTTCTAGACATATTTGCATATAGCATATCACTAAATATCTAGAAAAAAAATGTCAGTTTTCAGAAATAATTCTAAATTAAGTGAATTTTTTTCTGTAAAGTGAACAAATTAATCTGCCAATGAGATAAGTAAAATAATCTTATTTAAAACCAAAAACAATATTCTTTTATTTACCCTAATTGGCAGATTATTGAGCTTTTTTTTTATAAAAAAAAAAAACAAAAACAAATTGATTTGAAACAATTTGAAACAAATGTATAAATCTTAAGCTTATTTTTTATCACCAAGTTTATGAAGCGTCTGGTGGTGGCTGGGTGTACTGTATCTAAAGCGGTAGTCTGTTGCAGTCAGTGTGAAAGACTGATTAATTAATTCATATATTTTGTAAATTTAGATAAGTATAGATACGTGGCGCCAGAATATGTATCGCGGCCGGAAATAACATGATAAATGGGCATATGTTTTGTCCCACCCCTTATCCATAACCCAACAAACAAACATAAAAAGAAAGTCACTCATAGATTTCGTGCACTCTTGGGGGCCCCCTGGTGGCCATGGGGCCCTAAGCAGCTTCTTAGTTCGCTTATGCCTTGGGCTGGCTCTGGAGATATGTAAACGATCTAAATCGGACAGGTTTAATTTCTGTAATGGATTCATTATAATGAAGGAAATAATAGCAAGTTAATATGTATGGACTATAATACATCTTTATATGTGATACAAATCTTTTTACATTTAATAAATGTATAACACTATATTAATATTTTACTCCAGCGATTGAATAGTATTTATATGCTTATTTTTGTAATAACTTTTTTAATAAAGTGTTCCCACATTAAATACCATAGTAATTTATAGTAAGTAATATATTATTTTTAAACCATAAAGTACTGGTAATTTGTAGTAATTATAGTTGCAACAAATATAGTAATGCAAACAAATTCACTGTTAATAATATATATATATATATATATATATATATGTATATATGTATGTATGTATGTATGTATATATGTGTGTGTTTTTGTGTCTACTAACAGTTGCTACAATTAAGTAAAAGGTAATGTAGTTTATCAGTTTATAACTATATCATATTGATATTATTAACTATAGTAATTCATTTTAATGTGAATTTGTTTTTTTTTATATTTTACTATAAAACAATTTTAACTAACTGTGACAACATTAAGATCTGAATTAGTTTATTACACTTAATCCTGCAATTAGACAGTCTATTGTATTGTTTGTATATGTGGATAAGTGAATTAAGTCATAAGTGTTTTAACTAATTATTTTTATTTACTTGGAGTACGAAAACTACACAGATGTTAAAATGTTCGTTACGATATAATAATAAAATAATAAAGCCTTAAATGGGAAACCCTAACTTTTCAAAGTCTAATCAATGGCAATTGTAGCACGGACATTCTTGATCGCCATATTTGTGAAATTCAGTAGGTGGCAATAATGCTCCTAAGAAGGTAGTCGCTATTAAACAAGAAAAATAGAAGCAGACTGATCCATCATTAACCATATGGTGGTTCGCCCCTGCCTAGATCGTGTGTGCTTGATTGTGTGCGAGTCTGCGGGTCTGCAGCTGGATATATCCCTGTTTTTGACCAAGTCGGTATTAAACTAAATGAGTTTACTTCACTTTGACAAACCACCCTTTTTTTTAAATCATATAAAATCATTAATCTCATAAAAATGTTTAATCTCAGTCCTGAAAAATGTCACTGCAGCTTGTTTCAACACGTCTGTCTGGAAGTTTCTGTTTTGCTTAGTAAGACCTTGATTAGCTGGTTCATTAGCTGATGTTTGTTAATTATAGGAGCTTAAATCCCCTGCTTTTAACAAACACCAGAATACAATCTCCAGATAACACTCCTCTGTGTTTGTGTGCAGGTAAGTTTAATGCCGGCATTCCCTCTGACGTGAAGCGCAGGAAATGGGCTGAGATCACAGCACGTGTGAATGAGATCGGAGAGTGCGACAGAGAAATCATGGAGGTCATCAAGAAATGGTCCGACCTCAAATGTGACACGAAGCGCAAAATTGCAGCCCAGCGCACAGGTACGTTGGTGTCCCAGCGACTGGCACGGTCCAATATTGAACTGTCCCCCATGGAAGTCATTGTGGAGTCCATCCTGGAACTGGACAAGAAACCGTGGGAAGCTACACAGCGGTCCAGATCTCGCAGTCACGATGATCAGGAGCCCGTGTGTGAGGATGAGGAAGAGGAGGATGGAGGGTTTGTGGGAATGGGGTCTGTCAACAGTTCTCCAGGCAGAGGCATGGATGTGGGAGGAATGCCTGCTACTACAAGCGGAGCCGGGTGTACAAGTGAGATGCAGTTTGATGGCACTAAACCTGGAGGTAAACGCACTGAAAACACTTAAAGCGATAGTTCATCCTAAAATGAACATTTACTCACTATTTGCTCTCCTTCAAGTGGTTCCAAACCTTTGAGTTTCTTTCATCTGTTGTATATTTTAAAGAATGCTGAACACCTGTGTATAATGACTTCCATAGTAGGAAAAAATGATGCAATGGAAGTCAATGTTTACAGTTTTTTAGCTTCAATATATTTTCATATGTGTTCAACAGAAACAGAAAACGCATAAAGGTTTGAAGCATTTGAGCTTTATTTTTTTGATCGTCTACAGAACAAACCATCGTTATACAATATCTTGCCTAATTACCCTAACCTGCCTAATTAACCTAGTTAAGCCTTTAAATGTCTTGAAAAATATCTAGTCAAATATTATTTACTGTCAACATCACAAAGATAAAATAAATTAGTTATTAGAAATGAGTTATTAAAACTACTAACGTTTAGAAATGTGTTGAAAATAAAATAATAAAAATCTTTTCTTCGATAAACAGAAATTGGGGGAAAAAAATAATAAACAGGGGGGGCTAATAATTATGACTTAAGTGTGTGTGTGTGTGCGTGCGTGCGTGCGTGCGTGTGTATATATATATATATATATATATATATATATAGGAGGGCGATTTGAACAAAATATATCACGATTTTTTTCTGGGGAAATCACGAGTCACAATTTTTATCCCAATTCTTTTTCCAAGTTGTTTTTTAAGACTATTTTGCTAATTACAAAGGTACAATACAACCAAAATAATGTCCCCAAATAAACATATACTCATACTGTGTATGTTTAAGAATATTTTAATCAGGGCTCTGAACCTGTTCAAGGAATGGAAACGAAAAACAGAAACGAATGACATTTTGCAGGAACAGACACAAAAAACGAAAACAAGATCAACTTTAATCGTTCTGAACAGAAATGTTTACAGTTAACCTGTTAATAACGTTATTTTATTGTTCTCTTTATTATATGAATTCGGTAGATAAAAAGCATTCATTTAAATCATGTGTACAAATGCGACGGTGATGCATACAACACGAAATGCCGGCAAAGCAGACTTCAAAAGCGAGAGTTGTTTCTGATGCGATGAGCTTGTCTTAAAGGTTACAGAGAACCTGGCTCTTTCATGTACAATGGTATGTTTTGGTTTAAGTTATTGCTATTAAAACTTGTATTTATACAAAATGAATTATTGATCGTCGATTGTTTTTAAATGGGTCTCCATAAAGAAAATCCTTTTGTTAATATTTCTCTTATGACAAATCATCTGACAAATCGATCTGTAATATTCAAAGATGAGGGGCAGATTATAAACACGATAGATAAAGTTTTGAATGACATGATTTATTATCAAACCACTCAAGCATTTTCCATTTGGAGAATTACAGTATTTAATAGCTTAGTCATTATAAACAATCCATTAAAAAAATCCATTATATACAAGGCTACTGAAGAATTAACCGAATATGCAATATGATCCGCATAAGTGAAATGAGGAAAACGCTTGTTTTTATATAAACTATATATACTGCACAACCAATGTTTGGTCTTATTAACCTGCTACCCATAATTAAACGTCATGTAGCCTACTTTTTGATTACTTGACCCGCGGATTAACGGCAGCACCAGTGGACATGAACAAGATCTGCGCATAACAGGGTTTTATGTGTTCCCAATATGCAAAGTCAAGAGAGTGCACGACTCCATGAGGAAACGTAAACTGCACACACTTGATTATGTAATGTATGAAATCGGGGACGCGTCTCACAGCGCAATGCATAACTTATTAAAAGCACATGCTTATTCGGCCATCGATAATGTCTATCGGTTTAAAGGGTTACCGACAATAAATCCATCATTAAGTAATCGTTAGCATCCCTAGTTTAATCAATTGTAAAAGTTATGGTAATGTAATTAAAGAGCCCATATTATACATGAAATAGGGTCATATTTAGGTTGTAAGGGTCTCCAACAACAGTCTAATATGCATGCAAGGTCAAAAAACACTTTCATGGTCTTATAATCTGCATTTATTTTTACCTAATTATCCCAGCGACTCCCGTATGAATCGTTCAGCGATTCATTTGTTCCCAAACCCCTCCTCAGCGCGAAGCTAATCTGCGCTGATTGGACCGATGACAGCCTGCTGCGATTGGTCGACACGGACAAGGCTTCAGCGCGAGACAGAGTGAAATGCCCAGCTGCTAATCTACAATATAAAAGTAGTCACAGTGCATACACGCTTCATAGTGGATTTTGGCTGCCAGTGGGTGAATGTAAATACAGACGATGGACTAGAAAATACTGACGACTAACTATTTTATTGAGCAAAAAGTCCAAGAATTGGCGAGGAGATCTAGCCTGTCACAGTCTTCTTGCTCTTTTCACACACACACACACACACACACACACACACACACACACACACACACACACACACACACACACACACACACACACACACACACAGGGCCTGCGCGTCCATAGAGGAGCGGCTGAATAGAGAGGGCGCGGCGTGGCGCTCAGTTATATCCGCGAATACCCGTGCGTTACACACACGAGGAGACACACACACACACACAGGGCCGGCACGTCCATAGAGGAGTGGCTGAATTGAGAGGGAGCGGGGCGGCGCTTAGTTATATCCGCGAATACCCGTGCGTTACACACACGAGGAGACACACACACACACACACACACATTACTCCTACCCGAGGACACGACACACACGCCTAGAGCGCCAGTTCAGCTTGCTGGGTGCAATTTAGACACCTCACCTCGAACCTGAGCTGAAATATTTTGAAACTTGTCCGTTGCATGTGTGTAAACAGCTGACGATCCGTAATCAAAGCGGCACGCGACGCGTTTTCAACGTGGCTTTACACGCGATATGAGAATATAAAGAGTTAACCTGATACAGTACACGTGGTTACAAGTAACAAAACACAACTAAATACATAATGTGCAAGCTAGAGTAAACGAGCCAACAGTTTTAATCGCACGTACTTACACTGGTGAAATGGGGGAAGAAACTGATCCATGATGCACTGATCCATGTTCTGACAGTCCATACTGATCCTTCCTTTAACAAACTGATGAAGTCTTCTTTGAAAGCATATAGTTTTCAGAAGCACTCAGAACTGCTCAAGGCTGGGCTATATTGCTGATGTTTCATCTTTGATTAGACTGTCCATAATATCCATCTGCACAGCGTGACTTCATTCGACCGGTGTCTGTCTGTCTGTGTGTGTGTGTGTGAGACTTTTTTTTTCTGTTAGTGGGCGGGGCCGCAGGTTTCAAATCTCCTGGGTTTGCGCGCTCAACTACTTGTGTTTCATAGCCGCGTCATCACGAAACACCTAATGACTCGTTATCAAGACGACTCGTTTGAAGCACTATGAGTCGACTCTTTTATAGATGAATCAATAGTTTTTAACACTGTACAGTTACAGATTTAAGCCTTAGCTGGATATTTCACTTTACTTAGAGCTGTGTTACACACTACATGGAAGGGCATTTTCAAAAACCCATAATATGGGCTCTTTAAAAGGCACACACAATCAATCAATTGATCCATCCAGTACAGGGCTCTAGACTAACTTTTTGGTTTGGAGCACCTTTTTTTCTTAGGTGCACCATGCATTGCAATGAATGTTTACAATTGTGTATTTATATTAAAGATAAATAAGGCAAAAATATGAGAATGATACTTTTTATAATTTTACACCAACAAAAATATGTTGTGGTAGTGCACTTGTTTAAGAAAAATCATTTTAATTGTAACATTCAACATGCAATAAAGTGGCATCAAAAATAAAAACTAAAGCGCATAATCTTTTGTATTTATAAGTAAAATTAAGTTTTATACTCTGCCTATGCCTAAATCCAAAAATCACTAAATAATTTATATATTACGCTAAATAACTAAAATAGGCTGTATAAACGCAGTGAGCACTGTTCCAAGTTATGTCTTTCTTTTTAACACTTAATTACTGTGCGTTTAATGTTAAATAAATCAGTGATGAATAGGCCTAAAAGTGTATCCTGTGTGTGTGTGTATGTGTTTCCACCAGCTGTGTCTTTCATTACTGAAGCAGCTCTCTTCCAAAACTGAAAGTTAATTCATCTGTCTGGCAATATTTCGGCTTTCAATCAAATGAAAAAACAATTTAGATGAGCCCAGGGGCGTCGCTAGACCCCATTTACTGAGGTGCCCCAGTAAAAATCGCCAGTGCCCGAGTAAATGCTTTGAGATACGATTTACTTTATATGCAAGTGTATTTATTAAGAGTGGTAATCCTAGAATAAAGACATTATTCTCTATGTGCGAACGCTGATAAAAGCATGTAGTGTAATCAAAAAGAGAACTGAGCTAGTGCGTAGAAAAAAAAAACATACCTGCGCGCCTCACGCACCGCTCCTGCTTGACACCCTGCTCTGCTTCCGGTGCAAGGCCCGGTAGTGAACATCCACGCCGAAAAAATAGCCGGCATGCAGTTTAGTTTTGCAAATAGACAAAACAAAGTTTAAATAATATGATGGTGACTTTTTTTGTATGAAGCTAAGGAGGGATGATGAGTCAGGGAGGTAAGACTTAATAAACCTAACTCTCGGCCATGAGTCGGGTCTAAGACAACACACAACGGATAATTCTATAAACATCTTTTTTCGTATTCTATAGAGTAGTCTATATAATTTAATTGTAATAAAATTAATATTTATGCAAAAGATTTCTTAACCAGTTAAACTCTGCGGACCCGGGTCCCTGACGTCATCGACTTTTGCTTTAAGACTTTAAGGGCTAGCATTGCACCAGACCCCCTTAAGAGGTTTCGTTTGAAAGTGTAGAATCTATATTTTATGCTATTTTTTAAACTTTGGTTTTATTCTACTGTACAAAAGTTATTTACACTTAAATACACAGTATTTTGGATACCCGAGCTGGGTATTGAACATTGGTTAATTTTCATATTTTTCATATGGGTCATATATGACACATGTACAAGTTATAGCTCAAATGAAAGCTCTTGCCGGTGCTCATACGGTTCTTTTTACTGAATTATATTCTCATATCAAACAGTTGTCGAATGAATCGCAGTGTTTCCATGGCGCAGAAGTGGAAACAATACATTTATGATCAATAAGCAGCCCCAGATAGCACAGACAGCTGTCATCTCTTACCTTATGCTGTGCACTTCAGGGCCATTTCTCCTCTGTTTTTGAGGTGATGTGCATAAGTAATCCTTTTATATGTTTGACGTGGTCCAAACACAGTGAGTTATGTTTGATCAAACAAAAGAATAGTGAAATATGAAATCAATGACCAGTCCATGACCTCTCATCAGTTGGAATACAATAACTTTTGCATAGATTATAGTGGAGACATTTTTCTTTTTTCCTATGATTACAGACATGTGCAGAAACCACCAAAATAATTACATCAAGCTAGACCACACAGAACCTAAAAAGTTCACTTTCAAATTTTAGTTTATAAAAAACAAAAAGCGCCTCTTTTTTAGGTGTTTATTATAACACAGACAACATATACAGTTATTGTAAACACTTTCAATAGTGTTTTATGAAAATGTAAAGGGTTTTCTTTAAAATGATACCAAATTTTTGAAAATGATCTGCTGTTCAAGAGCTACTCCGCCATTCAAATTAAGGGATCAGTATGTTTTTTTCTGTCTTTAAACTGAGGCCTAAATTTAATTTCCATTTTTGAAACGTTAAAAATAACTTTTGTAATATTAAAAATGTTTTAATATTGATGTTTGTCACAATTGATCAATCGTTATCCTTTCTGAATAGAAGCCTAAATGCCTTTATTAACCGTTAAACTGTTTTACTTTTAGATGTACCTATGTAGACATATAAACATAAAGAACTTTTTTGGAAATAAGTTTAATCTGATTCCAGATCGCGAATCCCACATAGACTCAGATGAAGACAACCGTGACCACTTCCCATCATCCTCTATGGCGTCTGTCAGTAACTCTTACTCTGAGGAGGATGGAGGAGCATCCCGAGGCAGTGCCGGTCACGTGTCCTCCACAGCCACCGCTACTACCAAAAGACCCTCATCGTTCCCTGGCGTGGAGCCAGACAGTTCCCGTGAGCAGCTAGCGCACAACGCAAGCCTTAGCGTGCAGGAGCAGCATGCCACTAATGCTCTTCTGGCCACAGTCTCGCGTTCCCTGGAGCTTCTCGCAGAGTCCATGCATCAGCTCACAGAGACGCAGCAGGAGTTTGCGCGTGAGTCGCTACAGCTACAGAGGGATACTGTTCAGGTTTTGCGGGAGTTTGCCTCAGGAGCGATAACAATACTACAGGAGAAAGTCAACGGCAAACCTGCGTTGTGATGTGAGATTTGTTTATTACAAACAAACGAAGACCATCAAGCTTCACAGAATGTGACCCGTTGTTGAAACTGCGTACAGATGACCAATATTATGGGATATAAGGACAAAAATGCTTTTGTAAGTTTTCCAAACTGTAAAGACACTCTTTTTACCTTCTCCCTGTTTATTAATAGGACACAAAATAGTGTTTTGTTTATAGCGGAGTGCAAAAATATAGGGTGAGCAATCCAGAAATGTTAGATGAAGCTATGTTCAAAGGGATTTTGGTTGTGATATGGTCTTCCACAACAAACTAATACCTTTTTTCCACTTCATTCATAATGTTCTCACATAGTAAGCTTTAAGATTTAACAGGATTCAGACTCAGAGGGCCTATTTAAAACAATTGTATATTTAGGAGTGACATTGACTATAGTTGTAGCTAATTTGATCATCTGAATGCTGCTTTAAGAAGAGTTTTATTTCCTCAATCACATATTCATATTTATTCCCAGTCTTTTAGTGACACTTCAGTGATATCCTGTGATTTTAGTAAAGGGGCAGTTCACCCTAAAATGAAAATGACCTCACCATTTACTTACAATCAAGAGGTTTTAAACTTTTATAAAAAAAAAATTCTTCTGTTGAAAACAAAATGAGATACTCTGAAGAATGTTGGAGAAAAGCAGCAGTTTGACTTCTATAGTAGGAACAAAAATACTATGAATGTCGATGGATGGTTTTTTGTAAAGGATGATAGACAACATGTTCAGATAGTATATAATATATACAGTCACATGAAATGGTGTCTGAGGACATCTAAACTATACAGTGTGAAAAACGGTTTGAGGCATGCAAATGAAATCTGTCATATTTTGTCTTAAAGGACATTCTTTTCCATAGGAACTTTTCTCTTTTGCTTTGAACATGAGGTGGGGCGAATATACATCTCCAGGAACTAAATCTGACTTTCCAAACGGTTAATGCCGTCTTTTAGCCGCTAGAGGGCAGTGTGTGTTTTCATTTATTCAATATATCACTCAAACGATTGTTTTGCTGCATGGGTTTCTTCAAAATCAACGTTGTTTTTTCCCCAGCACAGTGAGATTCATGTGTGTGAGCGGATGTTTGTTTTCTGAATTAAAGCGGCTCCTTACCGAGCTTGGTCATTTGAATAAATTTAAAACATCTAGCCTGATGTTGTTGTTTTTGCTCTTATTGTGGACAAGTACAGATTTTTGTGTCTGCACATCACTGTAGGTTTTGGGCTGGAGTGAAGGATGAGTGATCAGGACTCAAGTATTGTTCTCAGCTCTCCAGGGTTCAAGAGCTCTGCTTAAACAGCTGCCGGTGTGTGTGTGTGTGTTTATGTGCTGATATAGAGCTGTGGTCGGGGAATGCTGTGTGTGTGTGTGTGTGTGTAAGACGGCAGCTGGTAGCCCTATTGTGTGATTTAGGGACCTCCGTTGAAAAGAAGTACTGTATTGTGTGTGTGTGTGTGTGTGTGTCTGTATAATGTATCAGCTATTTATCATAAAAGCCATCACTGACAAGACAGCTCACCAGATGCACAATAATAGCTTTTTTATACTTTAAGTTAGGTTAAAATGTCTTTTTATTTCATGTTGCTTCTTTAAAAGCCGGTTTAGTTCTTTGTTATTTTAGACCATTAGAAAACACAAATAACCTGTTCAGGCTTTTCATGGTATTGAATTTATATGGAGTGTCGTGGATCTAATTTAGACAGCTCTGGAAGTAAAACTATTACATTTAAAGGGATAGTTCCCTCAAAAATTAAACTTTACTCACTATTTACTCACTCACAGTTTATTGAAATTTAACCATTGAAATGTACATTACCAGTCAAAAGTTTGAGGTCAGTGTGATTTTTAAAGGTTTTAAAATAAGCTTCTCCTGCTCCCCAAGGCTGCATTTACTTCATCAAAAACAGTACAAATTCAGAAATGTTTTTGCACTATAAAATACCTGTTCAATAGTAGTTTAGCATTTAATTTAATAATTTATATCAGAGATTTCAATGATGAATTATTAGCTTCATTACTCCAGTCTTCAGTGTCACATGATCCGTCAGAAATCACTCTAATATCAATTCTTCTTCTTCTTCTTCTTCTTATTATTATTATTATGAATGTAATAGTAATAAAAGCAATAATGATTGGAGTAATAATTTCATTTGTAACTACATATAATAAGAAAGCAGTTATAAAAAAAAGTTAAATATTTATAAAAAAATTAATATCTAATAAATGCCGCCATGATGAACAATGTAATTTTCTTTCAAAAAAAAAAATAAATAAATAAAATCATTAAAACTGACCCCAGACTTTTGACTGGTAGTGCATATAATAGGGAAACAAATATTATAGAAGTTAATGGTTAGAGATTTCCAGCATTCTTCAAAATATCTTCTTTTGTGTTCAACAGAAGATAGAAACTCAAACAGGTTTGTGACAAGGGGTCGATGCGGATGAGTAAATCATTATTTAGTTTTGAGTGAACACTCCTTTTAAGAATCAAACACCTGGTCAATTTTCCTTTTGTTTATTTTTTTTTTTGTAGTTTTCTAAAACCAAACAAGGTCTTTTTCAAGGTATTTTTCTTTTTGTAAAGCTCCAGAAGGACGCACTGAAGTAATATATTTATACAGTCGCAAAAATAAAGGGTCATTATTTTCAATGTTTGTTTGATAAAGTACTTATAACAGAAAAGGCATATTTTCATACCACAAAATGGTCTTTAAGGTGACACGGTGGCTCAGTGGTTAGCACTGTCACCTCACAGCATGAAGTTTGCTGGTTCGAGTCCCGGCTGGGTCAGTTGGCATTTTTGTGTGGAGTTTGCATGTTCTCATGTTGGCGTGGGTTTCCTCCGAGTGCTCCGGTTTCCCCCACAAGTCCAAAGACATGCAGTATAGGAGAATTGAATAAACTAAATTGGCCATAGAGTATGTGTGTGAATGAGAGTGTATGGGTGTTTCCCAGTACTGGGTAGCAGCTGGCATCTGCTGTAAAACATATGCTGGATAAGTTGGCGGTTCATTCCACTGTGGAGACCCCTGATGAATAAAGGGACTAAGCTGAAGGAAAATGAATATATGAATGAAAACGGTCTTTATAGGACAAAAGTTTTAAAAGCAGGGTATCCGCAAGGTCTTAAATGTCAAAAGGTAAATTTTAGGCATTAAAAAGTCTTAAATCTATTCAAATATTGTGTTGTTGATCTTAAATCTTTTTTAACAGGTCTTAATTTTCCTTTGTTCATGTATTGCTGCCCAAACAATCACCAACAGTCCATCTCAATATTACAAACTGAATGTATCATTGTTACTACAAACATACTGAGCAACTTAACAGTTTTTACCATTAATAATAATGGTATTAATAAATAATAGTAATAATAATATTTTTTTATTATTATTATCATTAATTAATAATAATTATTGATCGTCAAATCAATAAAAATGTTTTCTGAAGGATCAAGTGACACTAAAATCTGAAGCTGAAAAGGTGTAAATATAATTAGAATAAATCTAAAGTAAATAAGGGTGACGCGGTGGCGCAGTGGGTAGCATGATCGCCTCACAGCAAGAAGGTTGCTGGTTCAAGCCTCCGCTGGGTCAGTTGGCATTACTGTGTGGAGTTTGCATATTCTCCCTGCGTTCGCGTGGGTTTCCTCTGGGTGCTCCGATTTCCCCCCACAAGTCCACAGGTATAGGTGAGTTGGGTAAGCTAAAAATTGACCGTAGTGTATGAGTGTGTGTGAATGAGAGTGTATGGATGTTTCCCAGTGATGGGTTGCAGCTGGAAGGGCATCCGCTGCGTAAAACATTTGCTGGATAAGTTGGTGGTTCATTCCGCTGTGGCGACCCCAGATTAATAAACGGACTAAGCTGAAAAGAAAATGAATGAATAAATTAAATAGACATATTAATTAAATTATAATAATTTGTAATACAAATTTTACTAGACTTTTTTTTATCATCCGTAAAGGAATAGTTCACCCTGAAATTAAATTTGGCTCACCCTCAAGAAATCATTACGTGTTTTTTTTATTCAGAAGTCTCTTGTGCATATTAAAGGGCTAGTTCACCTGAAAATAACCATTCTGTCATCATTTACTCATCCTTCACTTGTTCCAAACCTGACTTTCTTTCTTCTGTTGAACACAAAAGTAGATGTTTGAAAGAAATCTGAAACCTGTAACCATTGACTTCCATATATTTGTTTTTCCTTCAATGGAAGTCAATGGTTACAGGTTTCAGATTTCTGTCAAACATCTACTTTTGTGTTCAACAGAAGAAAGAAAGTCAGGTTTGGAACAAGTGAAGGATGAGTAAATGATGACCGAATGTTTATTTTTGGGTGAACTAGCCCTTTAATAAGCACAGGAGGCTTCTGAATGAAAAAGATTAATGACCCCCAAACCCTGATTTCTGTGTGTCTGAAGGTGATTTTCTGTGGTGCTGCCACACATCAGCTGCCATCTGGAACAAAAGAGGCGGAGCGTGAAGCAGCAGCGGCGGATAGATTTATCGATCCTTCTTTTTTCCAAGTACAACTCTATCTCTCCTCCCCTTCTTCTGTTGGTCCGCTGACCTCTTCACCTTTTCTTCTCTCTCTTTCACCCCTGCTGATTCTTCTGCCCTCTCTCTTTTATCCCGCATCTGTCACTCTGCGTTCACTAATAACCCAGCGCTGCCTCTGCTGTGAGGCCGTTTTCCTCCTCAGAGGTGCAAAGAGGGGCCCGCGGCCTCATTCAGGCCCATTCAACTGCATGAGCCGAGGGGCCGCGGTGTATTCACTGCACCTGTTTCCACATCTAACCACATGTTAACATTTTTGCTGTTCACCTGTACTTCATATATATGGTTGCATTTCTGTTTTATTTTTATTTTCTGGCTTCCACTTTTTACATTCACTTCCAGTTTTTGCAACAGCTTGGTATGATTCTTGCTGTCTTACCATATTATTTTACTGTGGTAATATTAAAAATGTAACACATTGCTTTGTAGTCCAAACAGTTTTACCGTTTACTGCACTTACTGCTGAGGAATCTTATAAATCTACCAAAAACTGTTTACTTCCAGCTGAAAACAAGGTGGATGTTAGATTTATGTGTGTTGTTGTGTTGAAATTCCAGTGTGATTTGCTATTTAATGTTTTAATTATGGCGGCACGGTGACTCAGTGGTTAGCACTGTCGCCTCACAGAAAAAAGATCGCTGATTTGGGTTCCGGCTGGGCCAGTTGGCAGTTCTGTGTGGAGTTCGCATGCTCTCTCTGTGTTGGCGTGGGTTTCCCCACAGTTATCGTTGGATTGGGTAAACTAAATTAGCTGCAGTGTATGAGTGTGAATGTGGGAGTGTAAGGGTGTTTCCCAGTACTGGGTTGTGAATGGAAGAGCATCCGCTGTGTAAAACATATGCTGGAGTAGTTGGCGGTTCATTTCGCTGTGGCGACCTCTAAAATAGAGACTAAGTCCAAGGAAAATGAATGTTTTAATTATTTATTATTACACGTCAACGCCTATAATCATGATTATTTCAAAGTCAGTGATATGTGAAAACTGTGATATGGAAAAACACCATTAATAATTAACATTAAATACACATTTATTTATTTTTGTTGTTCTAAATATTATATTTAACTTAATAAATTAGTAAATAATGAGGTTTTTTAAATTTTATTTATAAATATACTAATATACTGACAAAAAATATAATAATGTAATAAAAATGTGTGTATTTTTTACAAGAAATTTCCTTCTCTTTAGTCTTACATTTCTCATTTATTTCAGTCTGCAAATTTGAATTCCTTTATAATAAAATTCTGAACTTTATTATCAATCTCTTAGTGAAAACTCTAAACTATATAGTGTATAAAAGTTTGTGTATAAAAATATTTTTCAGCAGTAAATAAAGATTTACAAGAAATATTATTTTAAGGTCCTATACTTCATTCTGTGTTAGTTTGAAGTTTAATTCAGTGTGTTACTTGCTGTTTCTTTGTAATTCATTCATTATTTATTTTCTTTTCAGTTTAGTCCCTTTATTAATCTAGGTGCCGCCACAGCAAAATGAACCGCCAACTTATCCAGCACGTTTTACGCAGCGGATGCCCTTACAGCTGCAACCCATCACTGGGAAACACCCATACACACTTATTCACACACTCACTTTGTAATTAAATTCATTAGCAGTTTTCAGTGAAAACTATTTTATTTTTTTGATGTTGTGATTGTGGATAGTTGCATTTTAGTTTCCAAGAAAATACAGTTTCACTCTTTAAAAACGTCATGTTTGATTCATTGTGTTGCCATTTTTTTGCAATACATTTTGAAAATTGCTTTCTTTATAAGTTTGTTGTAAAGTGACTCATACCAACAAAGCTGTGGATTGTGAGCCACAACCTGTAAGTATTTTTATTTGTTAAGATTGATCAACTACAGGCACATTTTCTAGCATTAACGGTATGTTGTAGCAAGGACATAAACAAGGATGTAAAATGCTACAAATTCATATGCATTCGTTAAACCGCTGTAAACACCCACAATCTTCACCAGTGCTGCAGTATTTCTCTATGCAGCCGCTTTCCTTGTGTTCTACATCTCAAATAACAACTCGCTAAAGATATGTGAACGTTTCATAACACTTACACATGCTTATATCTTGAATATATGTGAAAGGCACTTGTCAGATTTTGTTTTACAGAGCAGGCGTGAGGTTCAACTGTGTACTTTTCATTTTCAGTCAGATTCAATCACAAACTTTCGGAAGAACTAGGAAATTTGACAGTCGTTTTCATATTAGCTGAGTAGCTGTATATAATCACAGTAAGATATATATATATATATATATATATATATATATATATATATATATATATATATATATATATATATATATATATATATATACATATACATATATTTTAAAAAACAGATTGTTTACAAATGAAGCATGAGCACACACTGCTTTGTATCTTATAAACACAACCAAGCCTTAAAATACACTCTGGACCACTCCTTTAAAAATAGCTAAATTTACTGTATTTCTAACCGAGAGTTGTTGTTTCAGTGCACTTTGTAGAATTTAGAACATTTCAGTAAACAAAATGTAGAAATGTAGTCGAAGGAATGTGATTTATCGTAAAACGTAATCCACTAATTTTTCCTTTATTTGCAATGTCATGAAATAAATGTGAATAAAAATGCAGGGACATAAACCGAGCCAGTCTCAAATGTGAATGTCCCCTGAGCACTGACACAAGACCACAAGACCACGACTCTGACCAAATGTGTTTTCCGCTGTGTGCTTCGCTGGAAATGGCAGATCTGTTTCTCTGAGATTATTCCTGTCATTCTTACTTGAACACAGCAGCTGCATGCACACACACACACACACCAATCATACATACATTTACATAGTTTGATCATGGGCCAAAGGTCAGCACTTCCCTCAAGGCAAGCAGATCCTGTACACATGTGCATGCAAGTGTGTGCGTGTAATTGTTTTTTTGGGGACAAATGTGTACCCAAAAGTGAGGAGAAACTGAGAAGCCTGACAACTTAATCAAAAACCTACTCATGGAGACATTCTTATTTTGTTACCTCTGGTATTTTTATTTTATTGTAAAAATGCGGAAGGTTTTCTATAAGGGTGGGTAGAAAATGTAGAACTATATGTATATAAGTAAGCGAAGTAAGCGTGTGTATGTGTGTGTGTGTGTGTGTATGTGAAAGACCAGTCTGTCGTCCCAAAGGGCTCAAGGCTCAACAGATGCAGATAGAGAGTGTGTGTCTTTAGGATGCTGTTCCGCTGTGGGTCACTAATATTGGCTAATGTGTGTGTGTGTGTGTGTGTGTGTGTGTGTCCTGTGGGAGCTGGTCTTCAGGGTGAGCAGATGCCATGACGTGTGGAAATCCTGGGTCGGGTGTCATCTATAGGCTCGAATGAGGATACGGTGAAGAGAGTGAATGAATCTGTGAGTGTATGTGTGTGTGTAATCAGATATCTTAAGTCTGAGGATTGTGAATGGACATCAGTCTGTTTTGGGGCTTCAAATTTTGGAGTCAATTCACGTTCACTTTTAATTAGTTAAAGTTATAATCATAAAAGGAGTGCGATGATATAAAATCCAAACCCAAATTGGAGAACGCTTTACCAAAATATAATTTGAGGTCACTGCTTTGTCATGGTTAGTGTGATTTCCTCAAGTAAGACATGTTGCTGGGTCATGATTTATGTTGATCCTGGAGCAACATTCCAGCCAATCAGATTTAAAGTATATATTTACAAAATATGTTATGTTTAAGCCTACAATAAGGGGTTATGCGATTCTACATCGTTATCCAACTATTACTGACTTTAGGAATAATTTACAGTTAGGGTTTTAGATTTAGGGTGATTTAATATAGGTATGGATTATATTTTCAAACAGGAATGCAGTTCTAGGAACAGAAAAAATGATAATCCAAGATTGCATTGTACTTTTAAAAACCCCACTCAACTGTCACCTACTCATCCAGTCCTATTGAATGATTGAAATTTACTTTTTTATATATATTTATGAGTGTTCTGAAGCAAATAATACAAATTAGATAGATATTTGAAAACATCACAAATAGTAGACACACCTTCAGATTCCTTTCATCTGTGTTTAACTGGCACCTTGTGGTAAGTTCCTTAATTATTTAACATACAATAATTAACTGAAAGCCTAACTTTACAGTTTTCACTGATTTTGCAAGATAGTGAGTTGTTTGAAAAGTCACTTCAGCTATGAACACAGTTAGGATGTGTTTTGGCAAACAGTGTCAAGGCGTTTCAGAAATTTTGGACTGAAAGCCCTGCAGTGACCAAACCTCCAAAGTTCAACCGTTGCTTTGCTGTCAAACCTTGGAAAGACTGAACCAAAAGCATGTTAAGAGTCATGAAAGGTGGAGGAAGAAGTGTCATGGTTTGGGGGATGTTTTCTGCAGCAAAACAATGAAACAATGACGTGGCCAACGCAGTGTCCTGATCCAAACCTGATTAAAAATCTCAGAAAAATCTAATAGACATCTAAAAATACAGACATCTTGGGTAAAACTAAATCTGGGCCATCAGTGACAATCTAATAGATGTCAGAGAATAGCCCGAAACTAGACTAGTCATCAAACATACAGGAATGAATGGCTACGCTTGTGAAGTCTGTCCAATCTGTCTTGTCTAGTTTTGAACTATTGTTAAGTGTCTATTAGATTTTCACGGACAGCCCAGATTTAGTCTTGTTTTAGTCAAGCTGTCTGTTAAACACAAGATTTCTTGATGGGTTATAACTTAGAAACCCACTACAATTACACTACCAAAAAAAGGGTGTGGAAAAAGAGCTTACTAAAACCACAGCACATCTGAAGCTATTCAATACAAGGTCCTGTTCATTTTTGACTTCGGTTATCTTCCAAAATTTCATTTGTAATCTCTCTGTCATAAAATAATCACTGTTCTCTCATTTTGATGACGTTTTTCTCCACAAAATGAAGATTTTGTTGTTGTTGTTGTTGTTGAAGTGACTTGGTTAATTTTCTAAAAACAATGTTCTGCAAGCATAGTAACCACAGTTAAAATTCCTTTAAAATTCTGAAGATTGCATTATGGCTGAAAAAAATAATCAGGTTTTCACATGTTGTCCTTTCATTTTAAGTTCAATTGTTTATGTTTTGAGGTGTTATGGTAACATTTTACTGGCTGAGATGACATAAAGTCATGACAAAGCTTCTGATTTACCGCCTTATAAATGACTGGAAATGACTAAGAGAAATGTCTGTGTGCATGTTTTTCTTCGCATGCACAAATGTGAGATTTGAGGTGTCTGGGTGCGGGGTCATAAATATGTATATATGCATGTGGAGTGAAGGGTGTTCTGGGGTTCCCATGCTCCTGCCACGCTTGTGTCCCACCTCAAGGGACCTCCATCCCCCAACATCCACGTTACAAGACACAAATCAGTCATTGCCCATCTGCACCACACAGACAATGAGTCAACACACACACACACACACATACACGTATGCAATAATTCAATGCAAACACAGATACAAACACCCGGTCATTCTCTTACTCAGATAATTAACAGATGCCTGACTATTAGATTAGAAGTTGAGTAATTGCACAATATTATTGAAATGCATCCACTGGGAATCTTTAGTGCAGTCACTGCTTTTTCTGACCAGACTCTTTTCTTATTATTTTATTAAAATTATGACATTACCACTTTTCTAATCATATATAAAACTGTCAAAACAGAATCAAGGGGGAGAAAAATACACAGGCTGTGCTGGATGCCTTTATTTAATACTCTAATTAAATAAAGAAACCAGAATCCTCTCTTGTCTATATTACTTAGCTAGAGTTTTGTTTAGGACCTTAAATTGTAATGTTGTTCAAGGAATAAATCAGATTCATACCTTACCACACAAGGCATCTTGGTTCTGCAAATGAAGCCAATGTCCACTCCAGTGAAGAAAATGAATAACTTGCACTTTTATTAATAAAATAAATCCAGTGAAAAGGATAAATAAAAACAATCACAGTGACAAAACAAAATCCTTTATCCTCTGTTGACAATAAAGGGCCTAAGACATTCAGTATAAAGAAGTCAGTCTAAGCAAGCTGCTGGTCTGTCTGCTCCAACCTTTTATACAGTATTCCAGCCTTAACAGGTGTGCCTTTAATGTTTTAAGCTATCGATGTTTGACATACTTGAGGATATCTGTTAATATATAGAAGAAATCCCTTTGAGTAAATACACAGCAAAGTAACAATCAGTGTTTGATATACTTGAGGATAATGGTTTAGATTCGCTCTTGATTTTGGTGGGGACATACATCCCGAGAGTGCATACATTGAACAGCGCAAATTCTGTTTCACACTTTTAAAATATGCTTAAAGTACTTAATCATTTAAAATAAACACTTAATAATACAAATAACAATCCCGTCCCATGCTGCAAAAGTCAATTTACATGATTTTTCTGCAGTCGGGCTTTGAGGAGGTATGAATGTAGAGTAATTTAGAGAGATGTGTGACGCATTTAACTGTTTCATCCAGATTATTGTTTTTCATAATCACGGAGGCCAAAATCAAAACTGAATTTTAAATAATTGCACTGCCTTGGTTAATAGTATTACGGTGAATTTATCAAGCGAACTTGACTTGTGCACGTGTAGGTTACGAGTTAAAGGAGCATTACTTGAAGTCAATTAAATTATTGGTTGGGACATTTGAGTAATTGGTGGATATTGGTGGGGACACGTCCATTCCGTCCATACCAATTCTACGCCCTTGCTTGAGGATATCTAAAGTTTGATTTACTTGAGGATATCTGTTATTACATAGAAATCCATTTTTGTTCTCTCTCTAGGGTGATACATTTGAATAAAAACATGGCAAAGAATTTCTTCTATTTATACTGTTTATAATGACACAAGGGTGTGTTAAATAACACAACTGTGCAGATAAACCAACAGTATAAGAAAACCTTTTCTAAAGAAAGTGCTTCTTATTTTATTGACGTGTTTACCCTCTTCAGCTAAGCACCTCTGAATGCTACTTGGAGATTCTCTCTTTGGATGAGTGCTTCTCTTTCTCCAGTCTGTGCAGATGTCAAGCCTCTCAAAAACTGGCTAAATCTGGCTACCAGTCTATAGCCCAGATCATGTGTCAATTGCTTTTAACTGAACCTTAAGTTGTTACCACTTGCAGAGCTTTCATTCGATTATTAAACCATCTTGCATGTCAGCCACTATGCTGTTCTTATTTCAGATCTGTTAGATTTTTTTTTTTGAATTTCTGTATGTTTTATCCATAGTTTTATCCAGAGACCTTTATCAAAACAAATCTCTTTGATTTCTCTTGAACTTAGTCTCCATTTATATGTCATTTGCAATTTTGACCATCATTGATTTATTCTCCTCTATACCGAAACCTTTTAAAGTATCAGGTGCACATACTTTTAATAATATTGATCTCAAGCATAATATATATACAATCATGCTGCTTATTCTCACCTGGTCACCAGCCTTACAACTCATAACATGACAACAAGCATGTGTAGGGACTTTTGTATCAGAAGAGATTTACTGAGTTCCTGGAACTACTAGCATAAGTACTTGATTGTTAACTCAGTCAGTCTTTATTCATTTCCCGAGGCAATTTGGTTGCAGCATACAAGCATGTGGCACATAATACACAAAAGCACATTATACAATACAATTTCTACCCTAAATTTAAAAACTTTTCAGCTGAGGGGATGAATGAAAATTTTACCCAATTTGTTTTACTAAGAGGAGTTCTGTATCAAATACCAGAATGGAGAAGATAAAACTTGTGGTGCATAGGATGGGAATCATCTGACAGAATACTCTGGGCTTTACTCAAAACTTGTCTATGGTATAACTGAGCCATGGTCATCTATTTTCTCCCTGTTATTTTTCCTCCTAGGTTCACAATTTTCTCCAAACAACTCTTATTTTTCACACTTAGAGAATTGAACCAGCAAAGCAAGGAAAGGGATAACAGTGTCTGAATGTATGAACTGTAAAACATGCACATGAGTGACTAATCTATATTAAAAGATCTTCATTTCTGTAAACCGTATAGTCTTTGTTGCCCCTTCTTACACAACATATTAGTATTAAAAGAAAAGGACAATTTATTATCTAAAACAGTTCCCAAATACCTATACTGATCAACACTTTCAACACTCACTCCATTATTACTTGTTCACAAGTATACACAATAACGTGTTCACACCACATGAACAGAGTTTAGTTGGAACGTGAACCAAATTAGCTCCTTTGTCAGAGCAGGAACTACAGTATCACAAATGTACGCCATATTGGCAAATGCATACCATATAAAACACTGGCACAGCATTTCAAAACATTAGAAGATATATCCATATTCAGAAAGCTAATGTTAGAGGTGTTTACCTGGTGTTTTTGTCTGCATCATAGTGTTTTCCTCTCAGCCTTGATGACGTGTATTACTACAATATTGGTAAAAGTGATTTATTTCACCTTTTTTGCAGTTTATTTGGCATAACTTATGCAGTAATGAAAAGCAATACACAATGAAATCACAGCTTCAACAACACCTGCCATCCGGTAAAGTCTAGAATGGATATGCGGCCGGCCGGAAGTGCAATATGCACATTAATAAAGCAGCATTTTTTATGACCCTGTATAACAATAATTAATATTTTTACAGTACTGTGACGGTTGGGTTTAGGGTTGGGGTGGGGGTAGGCGTTAAAAAATACAATTTATTGGGTAATTTAATAAATAATTGAACATAAAGGTAGTTTAACATAAATAATACTCAGTACAACAACTGCTTTTACGTTACTGAGATGGTTGGATTTAGGGTTGAGGTGGGGGTGGACGTTAATAAAATACAATAAATGGGAAATTTTACAAATAATAGAAATAATTCTCGTTAACTTCCGGCCGCAAACGTATCCGATCTAGCAACAACCCTGCCATCCTTCAGCTGCTTATAGAGCTTGATGTCAGTGTTAGCCCATTTATAGTTATTTATGATGGAGCAAACACAACCAGAAAAATAGTCAAGGGAAAATTAGATCTCAGAGAACCAGGCTAGATCCTGTAACTGAGTTCCTTTGAGTACATGGTGAAAAAGCCCCTTATCTCTGTGATCTGATCTGTGCTCTGGAGGGTATAGCTCCATTGCCCTCTATTAATGACATATGTTATCAAGCACAAAATCACTCAACACTAAAACACAAACAGGGAACATTCCCAGAATCTTGACTAATATTCTTCTAGGGAAGTTGTGTAAATTTGATTAGACATGTTCATTTGAAGTTACCTGGCTCTTTAAAGTTCTCAAGATGTTAACACAACAACATATACTAAATGTTGTTCATGGATTTTTTCACTGGATGTTTGTTAGAGAGTTATCAAAGATTTACATTTAGATTTAGTCATCTAGCGGAGGCTTTTGTCCGAAGCGAATTACAATTGAGGAGGCATTCAGCGATTCAACAAAAAGAGGTAATACACACAAGAAGTGCTAATTCATACAATAGATCTGTTTGTGTTTAGAGGATTAAACAATAGAGTTAGAAGTGGGGGTGGTTTTTTTTTTTTGGTTTTGTTTTTCTAGAGAGAGGAGAATGTTTCTACATGTGGTTTGTCAAGCGCACTCACCTGTGTGAAGCACACTTTATAAATGAACAATGTTTTTTTTGTGATATGGAGTGATCGTAGGACACGTCTGGTGCAAATCAGTAAAACTGGTACAAGTGTTGGTTAAAGAGTCAGAGAGATGAAAGTATGTTTTCTACAAGTGGTTTGTCAAGCCCACTCACCTGAGGCATACTCAGAATTTATCATATTTTGGGGTTGTCCTGTGGTGAGGTGAGGGAGAGAAGAGTGGATCTTTCACAAGGGTTAAGGTGATCGAGGAAGAGACAGGTTTTTTGTTGTTGTTTGAAGGATACAAGTGAATTTCTGGTCCGTGTGGGAAGGAGAAGATCATTCCACCAGCACCGAACATTGAATGAAAAGATTTTGGAGAGTGACTAATAGCCTCTCAGTGATGTTAGACCTTCAGCAGCAGGTGAAGATAGGAGGATGCAGATGCAGTTCACTGTCCTGTAAGCAAGCATCAGCGCAGATAGATAAAGAGAAGTGTTACATGGGTTCTTCTGGACTCATTGAAGACCAGACGAGTTGTTCTGTTCTGGATTTTCTGTAAAGGTTTAAGAGTGCAAGATGTGAGTCCAGGTGGAAGATCATTGCAACAGTCCAGCCTTGAAATGACAAGAGCTTGGACTAAAAAAAGTTTTAGAGGACATTCAAAAGTAATATAACCAATGTTACTAATTTTTTTAAAGGTGCAGGAGGTGATTGTCTTCAGAAACTTTTTTTGTTGTGCTGATTGAAAGTCTCTTTACATTCCAATACTAATGATTAAAGTAAATGATCTAAATGTATTTCTATGTGTTTTTATATTCTGGGTAAAGCATAAGACTAAAAAATGTTCGTCAAATGAAATATTGTCAGGCCGACAATTCCAATAATTCTGATAAGTTGCCCAAACTGTCTGTCAGCAAATTTGTACAACTGCGCCACAGTCACGTGGACACGAGAGAGTGACAGCAGTAAAAACAAATGCTGAATCAAACCGTTTGAAAATCCTGAATCAGTATTGCAGTTACTTTTGCACGCTGGAGGAAGGATGACACCATGGCTGAAGTATTTCTACAAGACAGGTAATGTAATGTTTTAAAACTATTTTAGTCACGGAAAGCTTATGTAGATTTTGTTGTCTTACAAATGGGTTATATGCACAGAAGTGTTGTTCAGCCACTAAAATATTTAGACGAAAGCTTGATGTGACTATTTTCAATTTCATAAGGGACCTTTTACAGCATCGATAATATAGATTTTAATTTAGTTTACCAACAAAACAAAAGTAAATAGCACTATTACTGCCTAGTCTGCTTTACTGAGCTGAAGTTATTTTTATATTCACATTGGTTCATTTTTTAACAATGATAACCTGTGATGCAGTCTCTATATTGGTTACCATGCTACTCTGAATATTCTGTTTGAAATAGCATGCAAGTATGGCTTAGTAATAAGAGTAATTCCTGTACCCCACTGACCAACCACTAAACATACAGTAGTTGCTTTAGGACAAAGAGCATGAGTGACACCAGCGATCCTTGCATGCATGAAATATTGCATATTTTGACAAGTTTTGCTTGCTAACTACATAACTGAAAACGTGCAAGATATAATACAGTTTTTCGTTCTCAACTGTAGTATTATAAAGTACTATAAACTTTTCTAACTGGCGAATGACATGATCTAGTGGGTCTCTGTCATCTTTATGGAGCGCCTACTACTCAGTAGGTATTGCATTTGAATTTAAACGTACTACTCGGCCGTTAGAAAAGTACGTTCTCTACAGTATGAATGTAAGAGGTATGTGTTGTGATTGCCAGTGGAGTTGTCTCTGCTGGCGATCACTTCCTGTAGTTTGTGGCAATTGCCAGCGGGGTTTTCTATATGGGAGATTACCGCAGAACGAAAGAAGAAACAATAGAGTTAGAAGTGGGGGTGGTTTTTTTTTTTTGGTTTTGTTTTTCTAGAGAGAGGAGAATGTTTCTACAGATGGTTTGTCAAGCGCACACACCTGTGTGAAGCACACTTTATAAATGAACAATGTTTTTTTGTGATATGGAGTGATCGTAGGACACGTCTGGTGCAAATCAGTAAAACTGGTACAAGTGTTGGTTAAAGAGTCAGAGAGATGAAAGTATGTTTTCTACAAGTGGTTTGTCAAGCCTACTCACCTGAGGCATACTTAGAATTTATCATGTTTTGGGGTTGTCCTGTGGTGAGGTGAGGGAGAGAAGAGTGGATCTTTCAAAAGGGTTAAGGTGATCGAGGAAGAGATGGGTTTTTAGTTGTTGTTTGAAGGATACAAGTGAATTTCTGGTCCGTGTGGGAAGGAGAAGATCATTCCACCAGCACTGAACATTGAATGAAAAGATTTTGGAGAGTGACTAATAGCCTCTCAGTGATGTTAGACCTTCAGCAGCAGGTGAAGATAAGAGGATTCAGATGCAGTTCACTGTCCTGTAAGCAAGCATCAGCGCAGATAGATAAAGAGAAGTGTTACATGGGTTCTTCTGGACTCATTGAAGACCAGACGAGTTGTTCTGTTCTGGATTATTTATAGAGGTTTAAGGGTGCAGGATGTAAGTCCAGCTGGAAGACCATTGCAACAGTCCAGCCTTGAAATGACAAGAGCTTGGACTAAAAATATGTCTTAAAAGTAATATAACCAATGTATGCAATTTTTTTAAAGGTGCAGTAGGTGATTGTCTTCAGAAACATTTTTTGTTGTGCTGGTTGAAAGTCTCTTCAAATTCCAATACTAATGATTAAAGTAAATGATCTAAATGTATTTCTATGTATTTTATGTTCTGGGTGAAGCATAAAACTAAAAAATCTTTGTCAAATTAAATATTGTCAGGCCGACAATTCCAATAATTCTTATAAGTTGCCCAAACTGTCTGTCAGCAAATTTGTACAACTGCGCCACAGTCACGTGGACACGAGAGAGTGACAGCAGTAAAAACAAATGCTGAATCAAACCGTTTGAAAATCCTGAATCAGTATTGCAGTTACTTTTGCACGCTGGAGGAAGGATGACACCATGGCTGAAGTATTTCTACAAGACAGGTAATGTAATGTTTTAAAACTATTTTAGTCACGGAAAGCTTGTGTAGATTTTGTTGTCTTACAAATGGGTTATATGCACAGAAGTGTTGTTCAGCCACTAAAATATTTAGACGAAAGCTTGATGTGACTATTTTCAATTTCATAAGGGACCTTTTACAGCATCGATAATATAGATTTTAATTTAGTTTACCAACAAAACAAAAGTAAATAGCACTATTACTGCCTAGTCTGCTTTACTGAGCTGAAGTTATTTTTATATTCACATTGGTTCATTTTTTAACAATGATAACCTGTGATGCAGTCTCTATATTGGTTACCATGCTACTCTGAATATTCTGTTTGAAATAGCATGCAGGTATGGCTTAGTAATAAGTGTAATTCCTGTACCCCGCTGACCAACCACTAAACATACAGTAGTTGCTTTAGGACAAAGAGCATGAGTGACACCAGTGATCCTTGCATGCATGAAATATTGCACATTTTGACAAGTTTTGCTTGCTAACTACATAACTGCAAACGTGCAAGATATAATACAGTTTTTTGTTCAGAACTGTAGTATTATAAGTACTTTAAACTTCTCTAACTGGCGAATGACATGATCTAGTGAGTCTCTGTCATCTTTATGGAGCGCGCTCACAATTTCAGGAAGCGTGGCTTTAGACGGCAGCAGAGGGAATGGCTGCATCCAAAACCGCCTACTACTCAGTAGGTATTGCATTTGAATTTAAACGTACTACTCGGCCGTTAGAAAAGTACGTTCTCTACAGTATGAATGTAAGAAGTATGTGTTGTGATTGCCAGTGGAGTTGTCTCTGCTGGCGATCACTTCCAGTAGTTTGTGCCAATTGTCAGCGGGTTTTTTCTATATGGGAGATTACCGCAGAATGAACTCCAACTCCCAGAAACCCCTTGCGCTCAACAACTCTGGTTACAGCTGACAATAATTCGGACACTCACACACAGACACCGCTGCTGCTCATCTACACCGATTACAAGGACTATGAATACACCTCACATTCATTCATACATTGCAGAGTCTTGTTTGATCCACGAACATTACAAAGCATTTCTCCTGGTTTGTTTTTCTGGTGTTTTGATACTAGCCGTCCTCGTCCTGATTCTCCACCACCTAGTCTGATCTCTCGCCTGTTTATTGACCTGCTTATTACCCTTGAGTGTACGACCACGATTAATAAAACTGCATTTGGATCTGCAAGTCTGCTCTCAGCATCTACTTCACAACAGTATGAATGGAACTCGGACGTACATCTGCCATTTTGTCATGGTCACATGACCTATTTGCGTCAGTTGCGTCGCTTCACTCCCATTAGGCCTTTTTCAAACTTCCTGGTTCTGGTAAGCGAAACGGTGCTTCACAACATCCGGTTCCAATGGAACCGAGTATGATAGAATGGCAGAGTCGTCTCGTCGCTGTTATTGCAGCGTTCCTGGCTGCTCCAGCTTAAAAAAAACAACATCCTTACCTCAATTTCCACGAAAAGACACAGGACAGAGGAAATCATGGGTGAAATGAATTAGACGGAATGAATGTCCTTCGTTTCAAGTTATATGCCAGAGTACGCTCATGTGCAGTATGCACTTCAAAGCAGAGATCATTATGTTTTATCAAATATTGGTGGTCTTAGTTTTATTTTGATGTGAAATTATAATATAGACAAAATTCTAGTTAAGTTATCTGCCTTCCACAAACAAGTGCTCCTATCAAGGTCATTAATATACTAATAAACTACTAACATAAAACTAATCCTGCTGGATGTTAAATTGTTATTTTTGCTAACGAATGGCTTGAGTTAGCAGATCTTATGCTGTTGGCTGCGCACCTTACTGTAACCTAACGTTGCAAACGCTTCGTGTAAGACACATTTTCTGCACCAATTCCTTTTAAATGCTGATTTATTTAGGCTACATCAGTTCATTAACCAAGCCAACAACCTGTTCTTGTCCAAATTAAGGCAAAGTTGACAGTGAAAATGTCATCCAATGTCCTGAGGCTGTCATGTTTCTGCGACTGTTAGCGAAACCGGAATAAGCAAAACATTGCTTCGCAGGGCGCTTCCGGTATTCAATTCCACTGTGAAAAAGGTCTATTCAGGAATTCTCTTGGGGCATCATGGGATGGCGCAGAATGCATGGGATGCGCACTTCAGAATCTCTCGGAAACTAGCAAGTCATCCGGGTACTTCTTGCATACTGATTTACGAATTCTATGAATTCGGACTACTCGGCTCGCATACTGATTTTAGCGTACTGTATAGTATGGAAGTATGCGGTTTCAGACGCAGCCATTGTATTTGAAAGATATTATGCTAACTGGTTAGCATTTAGGCTTATCACCTACTGCACCTTTAATGCCCACTTTACTGCTGTTCTTAACAGTTATAAAAGCAAGCATTGTGAGGTTTAGAAATAAAGTGATTTTGATGGCACTTACTGTGATTAAAAACATCACATAATGTTCAGCATTCAAAACTGCTTTATAGAGTTTGGGTCATTTTTAACTCAATTTTTATCTAATTTTAAAATCCTCGTTTTCATGCAGTCTTGCATCCCTCACAACCTTCCTTCCTGAAAAAATAAATCAAGTGGGCCTATACGTTCTAGGATTGCCTTTTGTCTTCACATACTTACTATATTTATTTACACGTATCAGTGGTCTTTGAGAAATTATTTATGAGGCCCATTAAAAGACTTTATAAGTGATGCATTGTGGATATGGCTTAATGGAGGGGTTCTGAGGCACGCGTCACTCATTACCATAACAACAGCACAGCGCTCGCCAGCGTGACCGACCTCAACACACACACACACACACACGAACACGTCACTGCTTCTAATCCACTCTTGAAGAAATAGATAAGAAATTTAATTACATTCCGTTTCTCATTCGGACAATAAGATAAGCAGATACATACAGTTGTTGTTATTTTTTACTGTTTGATATGCTGTAATTTCTTATCAACCAAACACTCAGGCCCAATGCTGTTGGAAACAACAAAAAGGCATATATTTAACCAAATATTAGGCTACGTGGTATAAAAATAGGTGGAATGACTGCAAGGGTTTTACCGACCGCAACAGATGCCAGTTGGGTAAGTTCGGGCGGGCTGTGGCGGACAATAAGTGACCATGTGCCGCCTGTTAACATACAGCTGTTGGAGCTGACCCTCACAAAAGCGTCATCATGATATTTCCCCACCCATCCTCCAGAGCGTCTCTGCATACTGCTCAACAAAAGACAGACACACACACACACACACACACACACACACACACACACACACGCACACACACACACACACACACACACACACTTGTGCCTTCAATACAGACACAAAGAACATTGCAAAGACAAACCTATGGCCTCCCCCTGCCCGCACGCGCCATAAAGACCACACAGTACAAGATTGAGTGTGTGCGTGTGTGTGTGTATTTGGTGAACAGGAAATAATTAAAAACCGAAACTTGAGCTTGTAGCCTACATTGGGTATACTACTCAAGAAAATAGGCTATATTGTTTAGTGTAATTACAACATAAAGATAACCAATTGCTGATTTATATTTGTATAAAAATTGCCTAAATATGAAACAATGATCTACTTTTTTTAGTATCAGAAATTATTCAGAATTTTTGCAGATATAGAGTTCCTATAGAGTTCCTATAGAGTTCAAACAAACGTCCTAAACTCCCTTAAATGGTCAGTGTCAATTGTACACTTGCTTTTTAGAGGTTATGGTAGAGAAACCACTGTTTCGTCTGTGCCATTACACCCCTTGGAAAATTCAGTGGGAAAACTGTTTTTTTTTTTCCTCACGTAATTACAACATCAGGTCTCTCTTTCAAAAGGAAATTGTTGCAACCCCATATGTGAAGTTTTATTGGATGTAAATTTATGATTCAATGGAAAAAAAAATTGGTCTTTGTCTGTGAAATATGTAATAACTTCATTTAAACTGTTACACAGAGCCAAGACACTTCTCAAAAATGTAAGTTGGATATGGATACATGCTGCTCTTTCTGTAATATACCCAGTGAAGCTGCTGATCATATTTTTTTGGAATTACCCTCATACACAATGCTTTTGGATTGAACTTTCTTTGGTTATTTATTGCGAAATACTATCTGGATTCTTGATATCTTTAAAAAATATCCTGTTGGGTTTTTTTCAATAGTCCCAATGATAAAAGTAAGGAATATTTCATTATTAACCTTCTTTTAATTCTTGAAAAATTCCATATACACTGCTGTAAATTGTCTCAACTTAAATTCTTTTATTGCTTTTGAAAAGGAACTTCAACAGTACATTAGAGCTATTGCTTCCTCGTAAAATCTTAAAGCTATTAGAGCTGTCAATTTATTTTCATGGTTTAATTTAACACATAATTTTCTGTTTTTTTTTCTTCATGTATGTGCCTATTTGATGCTTTACATCTCTGTAAATCTAATGTACAATTTACTTATGATGCCTGTTTTTGACAACTGTACAATTATAAAATACATTCTGAGAGTGAGATTTAACAACTAAAAGCTCTGGATTTTATGACGCATCTTGTGAAGCGACAGCATATCTCATTCCTTTTTGTTTCTGTTGAGCCTATTCTACCTTATGTTAAACTTAAATTGTTTTGCAGAAGTTAAGTTTTACTTCAACTTACCAAACTGATTGTGTTCAAACGTGTCATACAGTCAAATAAATGTACAGCTCAAGAATAATTAAGAGACAACTTTTGAATTTTTTGAATCTGGTTTTGAGTAAAATATCATAATGTAACATAATAGTATAGTTTATTTATTTGTAGAATATCTGTATCGATATATTATTTATTTATTGAGCTTTCTTTTTCTTTTTTACTTTTTTAGCAAAATCAGGGAAGATTCACTATATCATATTGGAGAACCCATCTGCTCTGCCTCAGTGCAATTAAAACTTTCTGTTTTGATACAGATATAGCAGTATGGCCACATTCAGCATTAACTCCATCAACACCACTGCCACATGCAGCAGCAGATCAATTTAATCAGGCCAATATTATGCCATATGTCCCCACTGACGTCACGTGGAGGGGGGCAAGACGTATATAACAGCGTCCATTCATCAAGTCCATTCATCAAGACAAACCGCACGCGCAGAAGAACGACGAGGACAAGTGCGCTTTTCCTATGAAGACACACTGGACTTTCATGGACGTGCCGAGGATTTCTAACAAGGACATCTAACTTTTTTCCTTTCTTTCTTCATCTCCAAACACATTTAACCTTGGGAGGTAACGAATGAAGATACTTGCGCTTTTCTGTAGTAAAGTTTAGGATAAAGTGAGCGAGATGGCGCATCTGTCTTTGTACTGCCTGCTGTCTGTGTCGCTCTTGCAGTTGGTAAGGAACTTACACGTTATATTTTATATAAGTTTTTAATGGGAGTTTAGCGTATATATTTGTTTCATTCACTGTATTTAGCTATTATTAGTCGTTGTTTATTAAAAGATGCTGTGTAAATAATACACTTTCTCTGCTTTTGAACAGGTGGCTTCATCGGGTGTGTTTGAGTTGAAAGTTCACTCTTTCAGCACCACACGGCGCTTCTGCAGGAGGACGCGAGACTGCAACATCTTTTTCCGGATTTGTCTCAAGCATTCAGAGGACGTGATCTCCGCAGAGCCTCCGTGCACCTTCGGAACCGGCCAGACCAGCGTCATGCGAGCGGACCAGAGCTCCATAGCAGGCAGCGCTGCCATTCGGGTGCCTTTTCACTTCAAGTGGCCGGTAAAGTTCATTGACATTTGGGACGTTACATACTAGCCTAGATTATGCTCACTTGAGGGATAGTTCACCCAAATATGAAAATGTAGCATAGTCACTAGTATGCACTCTCCCTTGGGTGTTTACATATCTTGATGAGTTTTCTTGTTCTGTTGAACACAAAAGAAGATATATATATTGATGAATTAATAAAACCTGTAACCATTAACCTCCATAGTAGGAAAGATAAATACACTAAAGTCAATGGTTACAGTTTTCCAACATTTTTCAAAATATCTTCTTTTGTATTCAACAAAAGAAGAAAAAACTCAAACTGATATGAAACAATTAGGGTGTGTAAATGATGACAGAATTTCCTTTTTGGCGGGGATGAACTAAACTTTTAACCACACGTAGGCCTGAATTAGTGCAGTAAACAATTGAAATGTTAGTTCATTATAAATAAGCCTATAGTTGAAAGCAAATGAACGATGCAGAATGCCAGCTCTTCTATTCTAATCAAAAAATAAATTCAGTTTAGAGATCTGGATTAACGTTTTGTTCTTTTTGTAGGGGACGTTTTCTCTCATTATTGAGGCATGGAATGCAGAATCGCCCAAAGAGCATCATGATTACACAGGTGAGTCTATCAGGGACTCAATTAAGATGCAGAATGCTGAATACTGAGTCACTTTTCATTATCCAGTGCTTCAAGCTAAAATGTTCCTTCAATTTCCCTCATCAGAGAATCAAAACAACCTGATCAGCCGCTTAGCAACACGAAGGCGCTTGGCAGTTGGGGAAGACTGGTCTCAGGATGTTCACTTTGGGGATCAGAGTGAGCTCCGTTACTCGTATCATGTGTTCTGTGATGAGTTTTACTTCGGCGAGGCTTGTTCAGATTACTGCCGTCCTCGTGATGACACGCTTGGCCACTATACCTGCGATGAAAATGGGAACAAGGAATGTCTGGTGGGATGGCAGGGAGACTACTGCTCTGACCGTGAGTACCACCTGTGTGTGTGTGTGTGTGTGTATATGTGTGTGTGTGCTAGATGTTTGTTGGGATAGTATGTCTGGAACTCCAAATAGAGGCAGTTCCAGCTCTTTTCGGATTGCTGTGTGTTTGTGTGTGGTGGAACCCGAGCAGCAGCGATATGTCCTCTTTATCTCTCATATCTTTGTGTGTCTGATGGAAGCTAAGCTGCTCCTCCTAGGCTTCTGGATTTCTTTTGTTCAGCTGAACAAAGAAACCCAACAGATACACGCTAGAGGACTGCTCAATGTGTGTGTGTGTGTGTGTGTGCACGCTTGCCGCAGCTCAAAATACAAAAGAGTGCATTACCTCTGTCAGCTCACCAGCTGCTGGCCCCAACACTTAACACACCCATTCATCTGCCCTCTCCAGGGGGGCGTGGTGTGTGTGTGTGGTGTGTGTAACCCCCCTCTCTCTGTGTCTCCTCCCTCAGCCATCTGCTCTTCAGACTGCAGTGAACGACACGGTTACTGCGAGTCTCCCGGAGAGTGCAAGTGTCGTCTGGGGTGGCAGGGGCCGTCCTGCAGCGAGTGCGTTCATTATCCAGGATGCCTGCATGGGACCTGTTCACAGCCATGGCAGTGCGTGTGTAAGGAGGGTTGGGGAGGCCTCTTCTGTAACCAGGACCTCAACTACTGTACCAATCACAAACCCTGTGCTAATGGCGCCACCTGCACCAACACTGGACAGGGCAGCTATACTTGCACCTGCCGGCCGGGATTTGGAGGCACAAACTGTGAACTGGAGATTAATGAGTGTGACTGCAACCCCTGCAAGAATGGCGGCAGTTGCAATGTAAGTTAACGCGCATGATAAAAACACGGTATTTATTTCTTAGTGAAAACACAGCTAACAGGATGACAACACATACTTAATATATACAACACATACTTAATATATACATATATATATATATATATATATATATATATATATATATATATATATAAACTATATATATATATATATATATAGTTTAAGTCTGAATTATTAGACCCCCTGTTTATTTTTTCCCCCAATTTCTGTTTAATGGAGAGAATTTTTCAACACATTTCTAAACATAATAGTTTTAATAACTCATTTCTAATAACTGATTTATTTAATCTTTGCCTTGATGACAGTAAATAATATTTGACTAGATATTTTTCAAGGCTAATAATTTTGACCTTAAAATGGTTTATAAAAAATTAAAAACTGCTTTTATTCTAGCCGAAATAAAACAAATAAGACTTTCTCCAGAAGAAATAATATTATCAGACATACTGTGAAAATTTCCTTTCTCTGTTAAACATCATTTGTTTTACTCTGATTTACAGAAGACTCCCGCTGAAATGTAAATAGGTGTGGCAATAGTGTATAAACAAAAAAGTCTTGTAAAGAATATTTTAAAAAGCGACAAGCTGTTTATGTATACCTGAATGGCCTCAAAATTGTAATATTTTGTAATTTTAATCTTTATACTTAGCCTTATCCACTCATAACCATAAAACCACAAGTGGTTTTCTTCATTCATTAGCAAGAGGTTTTAATAATTTAAAATATAATACAATCATGTATTACATTGTAATACTTTGATAGCTTAATCATATTTATTTTTATAAATAAAGGGTCAGAATGAGTGTTGTTTTACTTTTAACTTAAATATGTCTCTTAATGACTTAATTATTTACTCTGACGGGCTTCATGTACATAATGAATTGTCAAAATCAGTTGCTGGTATTTGAGATCTAATTCAGTGTTTATGCTTTGCTAATATATATCTGTGTTTGTCTTTTTCTCTGCAGGATTTGGAAAACGATTACTCTTGCACATGTCCTCAGGGCTTCTATGGGAAGAACTGTGAAATCATCGCGATGACCTGTGCGGATGATCCCTGCTTTAATGGAGGCACTTGTGAGGAGAAATTCACCGGTGGCTACGTCTGCCGATGCCCACCGACGTTTACCGGATCCAACTGTGAGAAGAGACTGGACCGTTGCAGCCACAAGCCATGTGCCAACGGTGAGTGAACAGTGCCACTTAAAAAGTTCTGTCATTTATTAAAGCAACAGTTCACCAAAGAAATGAAAATTCTGCCATCATTTACTCACTCTTGACTTGTTCCAAGCAAGTTTTAGTTTTGTTGAAGATTTTTTTTATGAATGTTGGAAACCTGCAACCACTGACTTCCATAGTAATTCCTACTATGTGTGTCAATGTTTACAGGTTTTCAACACATTTCTAACAACTGATTTATTTTATCTTTGCCATGATAACAGTAAATAATATTTGACTAGATTTGACTATATTTATTTATTTATTTATTTTTGTGTGTTAAACAGAGCAAAAAATATCAAGTAGAGTTATTGATGGGTGAACTATATCTTTTAACAAACTCACAAGTAGAGTCTTTTTGTGCCACACAGAAGAAATGCTCATGCTGCTCATACAAGAAAACTTGATGGAAAACAAATTTGAGTAGCTCCAGAAAGAAACATAAATCATTAAAGGATTAGGTCACCCACAAATGAAAATCATTTTCATATGGCTCTAATCCCCTGAAACCTTCATTCATCTTCAGAACACTAATTAAGATATTTTAGATGAAATCTGAGAGCTCTCTCATCCTCCACAGAAAGCAATGGTTAATTTCAAGAAAAGAAACTAAAACTGTCAAAACATTTTGTGTGACTTCACCTGTAATAATATGAAGCTCTAAGTAATCTATTTTGGACCACAAAAAAAACCCTCCATTAATTATGGTTCCTTTTCTGAATGTTTTGGGACCATTGCTGTGGATGATAATGATGATGAGAGAGCTGTCAGATTTCATTTAAAATATTTAAAGTTATGTTCTGAAGATGAATGAAGGACTCACATGAGGATGAGTAGTTAATAGCAGAATTAAAATTTTTTGGGTGAACTAATGCTTAAATGTAATACATATACATCTCTTAAAATCCAAAAAGGAAATAATATACCATAAAATGGACACATAGCAGTCATTCCAGTTACAGGGTATCTGCAGGGTCTGAAATTCTTAAAACGTTTTAAATTTCAAAAACCAAATTTTAGGCCTTAACAAGTCTTAAATCTACTCAAATATTGTGTTGTAGGCCTTAAATCATTTTATATGGGTCTTAATTTTCTATGTCCATGTAAAGCTATACCCAATTGGGCCAACACCCATCCAATCAGTAATAATACATTTCAGTAAAAGTTTTAAGAAACATTCATTTATTAACTCCGTTTACTTATTAATATGGTTTAACTATCTTCCTTACAACAACATTTTGTTTTTAATGTTTTTTAAGGTTTTAACCTGGCCATTAAAAAATCTTTAGGGTTTAGCCTTGTGTAAGTTTGAAATTTCATTCCATATGGTCTTAAAAGGTCTTAAATTTGACTTGATGAAACCTGTAGAAACCCTGAGTTAAATTTTAAGCTGATTTAAAACGTGGTTGACTATCATGGCTTACATGCAGCTTCATGGAAAAGATCAGCTTAAAGCTTTCTGCTAAATGGTGCTAGTGTTACAGTATCTGTTACAGTTCTCCTCCGCTACACCTGCTCACATGTATCCTCCTCTCTCTGTAATTGTAGGTGGTGAATGTGTAGATCTGGGTGCCAGTGCACTTTGCCGCTGTCGCCCTGGTTTCAGCGGCTCTCGCTGTGAGACAAACATCGATGACTGTGCCCGCTATCCCTGTCAAAATGCTGGAACCTGCCAAGACGGCATTAACGACTACACCTGCACTTGCACACTAGGTTTCACTGGTAAAAACTGCAGCCTGCGAGCAGATGCTTGTCTCACGAACCCATGCCTCCACGGAGGAACCTGCTACACCCATTTCTCCGGGCCAGTGTGTCAGTGTGTGCCCGGCTTCATGGGATCCACCTGCGAGTTTCCAGTGCAGGCCAGTCTAGAGAAGATGGCGCCAAGAGTTGGGCAGACTTCGCCCTCAGCTGTGGCGGTGTCATGCGTGTTAGGTGTGCTGGCTGTGTTCCTGGGAGTGTGTGTGGGCCTGGTGGTGTTCAGAAGGAGAAGGCATAGACTGCGCAGACAGCAGCTGTGTGATTCCGTGTTTAATGATTTGGAGACGGTGAATAATTTAGACAGGCAGCACTATCCCTATGACAGAGACTTCAGTCAGGTGAAACCCTGCAACACCGAGGGCAGGATCTCTTTGGCTGCGTCTCACACGCTCCCTGCTGGGCAAGAGTTCCTATGGAGTGCTGGAGGAGGGCTTAGATGAGATGTGTAAATGCCTAAACAACACACAAACACGCTCATGCATACACTAATGTCACGAATACACAAACTCACATGCAGGGATGAGAATTTGGATGTAGCACTTGCTTTTGTCTTAATTTTATATGAATGAATGAGTGAATGAATGAGGGATGTGTTAACCGAATAAGGGATTGGACCTTTGCCATCTGTACAGGTGGAAGACTGTAAACCAAAAACCAAAAGAAACCAACACGCACACCTCTGTGTGAATCTGTTTCCATATGAAGACAGACACGAGCACCAAATGCTGAAACACACTTAGGTTGCAGTACTCTATATGAAGAGGACTGATGTCTTTATACAAAGATGAAGAAGTGTGAAAATAACTCTATACAAAGAGAACTAAGTAAGGATATACCTCTATTGAAAGAGAAAGACGTCAGTTAAACTGAAGCGCATAAAGGTTTCTAGTTAAGCTCTGGGATCTGTATGAGACTGTCAAAAGCAAGTTTTTCTCTTTTTTTTTAAGGAGGAGAATATTGTTAATAGTTTGTCAGGATGTTACAAGCAACAGGTTTTTTGATAAAAAACAAAACAAATAAAAATATGATTTAAATATGTAGAGAAAGGAAGCAGGGCAGAACGCAGTCAGCAATATGTTCTTAAGACCAAATGGTAAGATTTTACTCCAGTTTTGTATTGCGTATTAAGCAGTGTGCTTCTTCCTCAACTGATATGGGGAAATATGTGTCAGTGATTCTCATAGGTTAAATACATTAAAATCTGATTTTCTTCAGTGAATGTTTTCATTTTCTTTTACCAGATGTTTCCTATTAATTTAATCCTAAGTTGACGCCTAAGTTTCTATTTTGCATTTTTGTACTTTTGCTTTCAATCATCGTCTTGTCTGTGTAAAGATTTTATGTTAATTTATTTTGTACATGCGTTTATTACTTTAAATGAAATAAATTATATGAGAAATACCCCTGCTCTTTCTGTTTAATTGATAGCACACCATTTCATTTTTATTCTTAGCCCTCTACCGCATGGTGTTGCCATATGGAAACATGTTATTTATGTTTATTTCCACTGTTTCTTCAAGACCAACGTTCTAATTTTTTTAGTGGAAAGCGAAGATCTTAGTGTAGCCAATGATGTGCTTTGGTTAAGTCACATGACATGCAATGTTTTTCTGTAGCACGATTTCTGACAGACTGGCGTTTATTGTGAGTAGTTGCTGAATGCAAATGTAACGTTAATAAAAACAAAGGATCAAATTATGTCAGATCCACAAAAAAATCTGAAACATCACCTCCAGTAAGTTATGATGACATATTCACAACTAATCAAATTAGTATTTTTGTAAATGGATCAAATGTGTGTGTGGAACCTGCAATATTTCAATGGGTTAGCTAGCTAGCAAGGTCAGCTGTGAACTTTTAAGTTGTAACAATAACAACATGAATGCTAGTAATATAATGTTGAATAGTCATATGTTAATGGCATTTCAATTTGCATTATGGATAAAATCTAGTTTTAATGGCAATACTACTTTTGAAGAGATATGAAGACAGGGAACAGTGTATTAGTGAGCACCACCATGTTCTATGGTAAGTGAAACAAGAAAAGCATTCCTGCAGATGAAAGTGAGGATGAGATGGGGTTAGTGACAATGATGCAGATTAGACATTTGATATGAGCAGTGATGAAGATAGTTCAAGTAAGTTAGCTCAGAGACAGATAAGACAGGCGTATAGTATCTAGTATAATATATAAACATTGTTAGCTAGTAGCTACATTATTCTGATGCATCTGAATATTCTAGACTTGTTTTTTATTTGTCATAATATTTACTGAAAAAAATTATATTCACTATATGTTGTATACATGATAATACAATATGTTTGTTTTCAATAATATTCAGCAAAATAGAATATGAAAGCTACATATACACACGATACAGTCCATACTTATGCACACATGATACATTCTATACCTATACACATCATACATTCTTGTCAGGGTTGGGGATAGAACCCAGGTCTCTGGCGTGAGAGGTGAGTGACAGAACCGCTGAGCTACTCGACCTTGGTGAACGCATACACCTATACATACATGATGGACTCCATACACACACATGATACACTCCATATTTATGATACACTCCATACATGTACACAAATGTTACACTCCATACATTTGCACAGATGATACACTTCATACATTTGCACACATGATTCATTCCACACGTATACAGTTTATACACATACACATCATTCCTGTCAGGGTCCGGGATAGAACCTGGGTCTCTGGCGTGAGAGGTGAGTGACAGAACCACTGAGCTACTCGAAGTTGATGAACCCAACCACATTCTATACATATACACACGATACACTCCATACATATGCACACGATACACTCTATACATATACACACATGATATATTCCATACCTATACTCTTTGTACATATACACATCATACATTCCTGTCAGGGTCGGTGAGAGGTGAGTGACAGACCTACTCAAAGTTGGTGAACACAAACACCTATACACACATTCTATACATACATGATACACTCCATACATACACATAATACACTCCATACTTATGATACACTCCATACATGTACACACTCCATACATTTGCACACATGATACACTCCATACATATACACACACGATACACTCCATACAAATGCACACATGATACACTCCATACATTTGCACACGATACACTCCATACATATACACACCATACAAACATGATACACTTCATATAAATGTACACATGATACACTCCATACATATACACACATGATATATTCCATACCTATGCACTTTATACATATACACATTATACACTCCATACATATACAGACCTATACATATAGACATATGACACACTCCATACATACACACACACATGATACACTCTATACATATACACACCATACATATACAATCTATACAAATGCACACATGATATATTCCATACATATACACACACACAATATACTCTATTTCTATACTCTTTATTCAAATACACACGATAAATTCCTGTCAGGGTCTGGGATAGAACCCGGGTCTCTGGCGTGAGAGGTGAGTGACGTAACCACGTAACCACTGAGCTACTGTAAGTTGATGAACCCAAAAAAGCAAAGCAACTAAATTTATACACTCCATACATATACACATGATACACTCTTTACAATACATATACAAATATTCTATGCATATACACACATAATACAGTCTACACATATTTACACTTCATACATATACACATGATACACTCCATACATATACACACACATGATATACTCCATACATACATTCAGATGATACACCCTATACATATACACGCATGATACACTCCATACATATACACACACAATAAACTCCATACATACTGTATGCACACGATACACTCTTTACATATGCACACACGATATCCTCTATACATATACACACCATACATTATATACATATATTCTATACATATCCACTCCATACATATGCACACGATACACTCTATAAATATGCACATACGTAACTCTCCATACATATGCACACCAGACATTATTTACATATACATATATTCTTTACATATACACATGATACACTCCATACAAATGTACACATGATACACTCCATACAAATACACACATGATACAGTCCATACATATGCACACACACATGATATATTCCATACCTATACTCTTTATACATATACACATCATACATTCCTGTCAGGATCTGGGATAGAACCTGGGTCTCTGGCGTGAGAGGTGAGGGACGTAACCACTGAGCTACTAGAAGTTGACTTCCTATACATATACACACATGATACAGTCTATACATATACACATATGATACACTCTATACATTACACACGTTACACTCCATACATGTGCACATGATGCACTCCATACATATAGACACGATACATATACAAATATTCTATACATATACACACTTGATACACTCCATACATATACACATATGATACACCCTATACATATATATATATACACATGACACACTCCATATATATACACACATGATACACTCCATATATACACACTCTATACAAATGCACACGATACATTCCATACATATACATACATGATACACGCCATACATACATACTCTATACACATGCACACATGATACATATCCATGTATTCTACACACATATACACATGATACACTCCTTACATTTACACATAAGATACACTCCATACATATACACACATGATACACTCCACACATATACACACATGATACACTCCATACATATACACATACACATGATACACTCCATACATATACACACATTATATACTCCATACATTTACACACTCCCTACATATACACACCATACATATGCACACGTGATACATTCTATACATGATACACACACACACGCACACGCACACACACACACACACACACACACACACAAGATACACTCTATACATAAACACACATGATACACTCTATACATATACATATACACACACACGATACACTATACATTTACACACATGATACACTCCATACATATACACACATGATACACTCTATACATATACATATACACACACACACAATACACTCTATACCAGTCGTTCCCAACCCTGTTCCTGAAGGCACACCAACAGTCCACATTTTCAAGCTCTCCCTAATCAAACACACCTGAATCATCTTATCATAACATCAGAAGAGACTCCAAAACCTGAAGTTAATGGGTCAGATAACGGAGACATCCAAAATATGTACTGTTGGTGTGCCTCCAGGAACAGGGTTGGGAAACACTGCGCTATACATTTACACACCTGATACACTCTATACATATACATACACACACACACACGCACACACACACACACACACACACACACACACACACACACACACACACACGCACACACACACACACACACACACACACACACACACACACACACACACACACACAATACACACAATACACTCTATACATTTACACACCTGATACACTCCATACATGTGGACACATGATACACTACAGAATATAATCAGTCTTATCCTCAGTGCTGCAGGTGGAAATCCAGAGTAGTTTTAGAAATAAAACACCTAAAGATGGTGTACTGGTGATTTTAAGAGGGTACACCAAGAATCTTCCAGTTAAAGAAGAGCTAAAAGAGTCTTGGGAGAATGAGTATACAGTACAAATAATAGATGGACTGTAATTTGTAACTCAAAGAGAAACTCACTATTAGGCCACAACATCCCTTTATGTGAAGTGGCAGAGAAAATTTGTTGTTATCAAACATTGTTTATTTCACTGAGTCAGTTTAAAGGTGAAGGGACTGATCCAATAGGCCTATTGATGGAAGGTTTGTGAAGACATTACATGTTTCATTTTAGAAGTGTTTTGGAGGATTTTTTTAAATACAAAAATACAGTATTTTATTTTGATACATTTGTGGCTACTGTATTTTGTAGTTTATTTTGATACACTTAAAATTTATCTATTTGGTATTTTATTTTAAAATACATTTTAATGTATTTTTGCCCATCTCTGATTAAAGAGCGTCTGATTTCGGACATCCAATCAAGTCGAGCGCGCGCGCCACACAGCGTTCACTTCTTGTGTGCGCGCTCACTCCTCCACGCGCCTTTCATACTGAGACAAGCACAGGCACATGAAACATGGCTGAGGAGACAAATACCGGTCATTCCCCGGAGTTAGACTGCGCTCGCGAACACGGGATGAACCTGCATAAGCGCCATTCGCGAGTTACTGTTAAATACAACCGCAAACAGCTTCAGAAAAGGCTGGACGTGGAGAAATGGATCGACGAAGGGCTTGACAAACTCTATGAGGGCAAGGTGAGTGCCAAAAATGCATCCTCGCAGGTTCAGCTGGTGCAGCGTTGAGGAGTGAAACTTCTGGTTGTTTAGTTCTGAAAAAGCGAAATGCATTTTGATGGAGAATTACACAAGAGCATTACAAAATACTGTTTCGACTGCTGTTTCGTTATTTTGAAATGCTCGCGTGCTGAAATATGTAGCCTAACAGTTCCTTTCTTTTGAACCTGACTTCATACATTTATGCACATAGGCTAATTATCAAGTCGTTCTCTGAAACTTTGAGTTTTTTAATGTTTCATATTGTAAACAGGTGTGTTAATTTCTGAAATTATATGATAGCATTAAAACAGAATACAGTTGTGTAATTGTCTATGATCTTTCGTTCATGTTTGACAGTTTTGCCTGTAGACATCTAAAAATGGGAATGATATTCTATATCTATGAGACATTTCTGTCTCTGCTTTGGTGACAGTTCTCGGGTTTTAGTTTATTATTCAATAACAATGATGCATTTTCCAGAGCGATGTACGAAAGCAGATCCTTACTAATACACAAATAGGTTACGTAATCCTGTTTACCCGCAGAAACATCCTTATGCACCTTTAAATGGGCTAGAGCAGACATTGTCCTGCGGGTTTATAAACAAAAGCCATTGTTAATGGAAGAGTGTGATGAATGCTGGGATGGGAATTTGTAAATTGTTGGATAATGTAAGCTGGCTGCCCATAAAAGGTGAGGAGGACCAGGCCTCTGGAGGTACCGGGGGAGGTTCAGCTTTCACTCCCTCAGTTACAGAGGGGATTGTTTGGCTTTATTGCTGCCTTACATGGGCACCCCCTGAGAAACCGTCTGCCGCAACAACAAGCAGGAAGTTTAACCATAAGTTCTGTGTGTTTAGTGGGATGCTGTCCCACAGCACTGACCGCTGAAATCTCTCTTGGGAGTTGTGTAATGTGATCTGTTATCTCAATTTCCTCTTAAGATCGAGTGCATGGGAAAGTTTCCCACTGAGATTAAGGAATATTGAGACTCTAAAGGTATTTGGAGATACTAAAATTAAAGACTTCTGATAAATCAATGAACATTGAGGTATAATGTGCCACAATGAAGTGGAACAAATGCACTAAGTTCTTATTCAATGGTGTAATGTAGGGCGTAATTCTAGACGCTTATCTAAAATATAACAAAAACTCAAAACATAAACAATCAGAAATTGTACTTTCTGCAGTGTTTAATCTATAATCTCTATGTATTTGTTGCTTTTTTGGGGGGAAAGTTAATTCTTACAGCACCCTTATTAAATTCTGTGTGTCTGTTTAAGGTTGAGGACATGCCAGAGGAGGTCAACATTGATGATTTATTGGATCTCCCGAGTGATGAAGCACGAACACACAGACTACAGGTACCACAGTCCTCCTCTCTCACTCACACCACATTCTGTGCTCACATGTCTTGCTATAATGATGCAGTATCTAAGGGTGTGTTCAAATTCAGCATGTTTGGTTTAAATACACTAACTAAATAGTCAAGTAATTTAAATGAGCCAAAACAGGATGTTTTGTCCATGAAAAAGACAGAATTATCAAGCAAACCTGTTTAAATTTCATTATGCAATGTTGCCCATTCAGCATCTGAACACTTCTCAGTGCTGTTTTTACTCTTTTACAAATTTCATAAGCTGAACTACAAATGTACACATGAGTGAACTGCATACATTTTTTTTTTACAAATGTAAGGAATATAAAATGACCTTCATGAGAATTTTAATTTATTAATTAATTCATTTTCCTTCAGCTTAGTCCCTTTATTAATCAGGGTTCACGCAGCGGAATGAACCGCCAACTTATCCAGCATATGTTTTACACTGCGAATGCCCTTCGAACTGCAATCCAGTACTGGGAAACATCCATACACACTTAGATACACAGATACACTACAGCCAATATAGTTTACTCAATTCACCAATAGCGCTTGTCTTTGGACTGTGGGGGAAACCGGAGCACCCAGAGGCAACGCCAACACAGGAGAACATGCAAACTTCACACAGAAATGCCAACTGGACCAGCTGGGACTCGAACCAGTGACCATCTTGCTATGAGGTGACAGTGCTAAGCATTGAGCCATCATTCCGCTCAAAGACAAAGTGATAAACTCACAGGCAGATAGGATGGTTGACCTCGAGGTCAGTAGCCTGTCATTTTGTTGATGATAAGTAAATTCCAGAGATACCATGTCCCTTGACCTGAGAATTTGCAGGACCCCCATTATTCTTAGAAATGAAGCCCACTCCATTATGAACTCTCTCTCAGCCTATTATTTGCCCGAGAAATACACATTGTAGAGCAACTTAAGTCTCAATGTTCTTCACTGTTTTTATACAAGTTAGGGCTGTATGATGCTGGACAAATCTGCCATTGTGATATTTTCTTATATTAAAATATAAATGCAATTTCACCAGATGACTTGAATAAAGCTCTTTTTGGAAATAATTCAGAACTTGACATTTGATTAAGATGATTTTGTAGGAGAATGTGTGTGCATAAAATATAATGAACAAATTACGAGCACACATATAAAATCTCATATACAGTTGAAGTCAGAATTATTAGCCCCCCTTTGAATTATTATTTTTTTAAAATATTTACCAAATGATGTTTAACAGAGCAAGGAAATGTTCACAGTATGTCTGATAATATTTTTTCTTCTGAAGAAAGTCTTATTTGTTTTATTTCGGCTAGAATAAAAGCAGTTTTTAATTTTTTAAACACCATTTTAAGGTCAAAATCATTAGCCCCTTTAAGCTATATATATTTTTCTATAGTCTACAGAACAAACCATCATTATACAATAACTTGCCTAATTACCCTAACCTGCCTAGTTAACCTAATTAACCTAGTTAAGCCTTTAAATGTCACTTTAAGCTGTATAGAAGTGTCTTGAAAAATATCTAGTCAAATATTATTTACTGTCATCATGGCAAAGATAAAAGAAATCAGTTATTAGAAATGAGTTATTAAAACTATTATGTTTAGAAATGTGTTGAAAAAATCTTCTCTCCATCAAACTAATAAAATAAAATAAAAAAGTGGAGCTTTACTGTCATTTTGCTACATGTTGACATACAGAGGAACGAACTGTCGTGTCTCGCAGGACAACAGTGCTACATAAATTAATCATAAATACAGTCACAACACTGGACATAAGAGCTGTTTTAGAAACCTATGCATAACTAACATATAAGATCCTTATCTGCACACATAAGAAGGGCTATACAAGTTCTTTTACATGAGACTGAACAATGTTGTGCAGGATATTGTGCTAGAGAGGTATTAAAGGTGAATATTGTGCAAAAGAGTTATTTAAGCTTGAAGCAAGCAGTGCAACGTGATTGAGGTACATTTAAAGTAAACATCGTTTTCATTATTGAGTTCTTTAAGATGGCGTTTACTAGTCAAATCTGATTGTGACCAAAAGGCATCGAGCGACAATTTTAACACTTTTTCCTCAGTTCTGTGCACTCTTAAAGCAACTACAATGACTGTTTAGTAAAAAATTCAGCTATATGGCAAGGAGCTCTTTCAGACACGTCTTGTCGCTTTCAAAGCATCACGTGATGCCCGTAAGAAGGAGTTTAGATAAAGTTTCAGGTGCATAAGACAGAGTGTTTCTACAGATGGTTTGTCAAACCCACTCACCTATATGAAGCACAATTGAAACAACAAACATAATTTCTTGTGCTCAAATTTTTTAAATTCCCTTGAAATGCTCATGAAAACCTTCACTCTGATGCAACTATTGAGGTCTACACAATGGAAAAACCCCACTTCTGTAGTTAATTTAAAGAAGGACACATTCCTGAGGAAATGGGTTGAATATATTTCATATAGAAGACCTGAATTCTGCTAATACATGCTAATATGTGCATACGTATATTGTTATATATATTCACATTGTATTCTGTGTTATCCCCATGTGTATAATGAAGATGGTCATTTGAGATTATTCTGGATAGAATTATTTTATGACATGCATTCTCACCCTGGATGTCTTTTAATTTTTATTATTTTCTTTAGTTTTTTTTATGCTATCTCTCTTTTTATAATTTGACAAATTTGAGTACTATGTATAGTTAGTACACCTGATAATAATGTATGTAAATTTGTATGTCACTTAAAGTCACATACTGAGATTCAAATGTACCTTGAAATATTGTAAGATTGCTCTCAATTGAGTGTTCACAATAAACATAAAATTAGTAAAGAAAATGTTTTAAAACTAAAAGAAAACGTTCGATCTAAGATTATACTTTGCAACGACTCGCAATGTTTTTAACTGTAGTGTCTGGTCAACTATAAGTGCAGGTCCTGCAACGTGGCTATTGCATGTTTGTACATTGTGATGTCAGTGCTGAAACAATACATTGTGCTGCCCTAATACAAGTACCCATTAGTTTAAAATCATTTTAGTAATAGTGACATTATACAGGCTCTGATCATTGTATTACATTTGGATGATCATGTCTGTAATTTTGATCTTGTTTCTTTTGTTTCACAGGCTCTTCTGCAAAGCTGCAGCAGTAACACTGAGGTACGTTTCCCGATTCTCCATCTGAAAATCCTTCCTGTCACTGCTCGGTTCTAATGTTTTTCTTGTCTACTCATCCTCAGAACCCTTCTAATTTTTCTTCATCCTTTGTTTCTTCATCCCTCTTTCCCTCTCTCGCCCACTTTCTCTGAGGGACTGCAGTGGCTGACACTCCTTTCCACGCGTTTCTCACAGCGATCACAATGAATGCATGATTTGTTCTCTCTTTCCCCATGTTCCTTCTGCTCTCTTTTAGTACAAAGCCATTCTTTCATCAGGGTTATTTAACAATGTTCACTCACAGCCTTTTGATTAGTGTGTGTACATGATTGTTACTGTGCGTCTATGTGCAGAAGATTGTGGGTGAACTTGTGTTAAAATGCTGACACATAATGAAGAATCAGTAGAGAGGAACGAAGCTCTAACCCTACACACAAAACACTGTCATCTGTGAAACACAAGCGCTACCGTCTTCAGTTTGACTGTGCATCTTAACAGTGCAAAGAGTAACTGCTGACTGGAACACATTCGCATACACTCAGTAGGAGATATGTACACTGTAAAACCCAACAGTCAACTTTATCAAATGAAATGAGTGTAGTTGACTCAAAATTGACTGAAAGTTAATTCTACTCATTTAAAAAAAGAGTTTTGAACTCAGTGTTGAAGGTAATGAATTAATTAAATACCTTATTACTTCAACTTAAATGGAGTAAGTTCACAAGTACTCATATAGATTTGTTTTTTTAACTCAAATGGTTTGTAGCAATCGGTTTCCTATAACAGTTTGAGTTGCTTTAACTTGGGTTTCAATGTACTCAGTTGGTTTGGGTTCTCTTCATTTATTAGGTTTTACTGTGCTCAAATTGCTTTATTTTCTCAAATGGAGTAAGTTCACAGTACTCATTAGGATTAGTTTTTAAACTTAAATGGTTTGTTGCAATTGGTTTCCTCAAATGGTTTAAGTTACCTTAACTTTTTGGGTTTTACAGTGTGTGAGTTTTAGATGAGCAACTCTGAATAATCCATGGAAAATATCACTGTTAAATCGATTCATTTCAAGGGAAGGTGATACTTAAAGTCTGTACCAACTGCTGGTATGTCTTACAAGAGTAAATTTAATTAAATTAAATTAGGGGTGCATTTCAATAGGTAAAAAGAACATTTTTGTAGTTTTTAGTGAAAAATTTGACAACTTAAAGAACTAATATATACTTTTAGGATACAAATATGGGTCGTGTAGACACAAACACATACTTTGAAAAGATACCACCCCAGTTTTATTACACTTTCTGAGAGAGTATGATAATAGAAATATATAATAGAGATTTTTCTTTGTGAATGAATAATTGACTGATGATTTGATGAAGCGTATGACTGATGCAGACACTTCTCAAATATCAAATGTATATTTGATGCAAAATTAATGTAATAGCCAGTTATATTAATGCCTTATGCCACAGGATTAAGAATCTTGAATACTGTTATGTAGAAAACTGAATCTATTACTACTACTAGACAAAGTGTAAAACCTGTACAAATAAATGAGAGTTATTGCAAAGCATTTAACAAACAATTCATGAATTATATGTCATTTTGTTCACATGGCTAATAATTGAATATTAATTAGATGGTGTCATTATGCTGTTGACTTGCCGCCAGCTAATCGCTGCATCGCTCATCATGATTTTCAAGAGTTCACACTTAGCTAATGATTGATTATAAAGCGTGTTTGGCATGCTGTCCCTGGAGAGAGCCCTGAGCTCATGAGATCCTCGAGCCCAGGGCTCCCTCCCCTTTGCAGGGCGAGAGGGGAGTTTGAGCTCAGGTAGATCTCGAGAACTTCCCTGGTGTTGAATCTAACGAACAATTAGGGATTGCTATAAAGAGATAACTACTTTCTAGAAGAATGTCTATAGTGCCAATTTGGATTAGTCAATTAACTTAAGTTGCATGTTTTGGATGGTGGAAGGAAACCGATGACCCAGGGGAAACCCACGCGAGCACAGCGAGAACTTGTAAACTCCGCACAGAAACGTCGACTGGCTTGGTAAGGACTAGAACTAGTGACGTTGCTGTGAGGCAACAGTGCTAACCCCTGGGCCGCCATGCTGCCCATCTAGCAAAGGAGGAGGAGTAGGGGTGGATGAGGGGTTCTTCAAAATGAAGATGGCTGTGATATGGTATTTATGGCACGTGATCCTCTCGAAATTAGTTTATTAATAAACTTCACCTAATAAGGATCAATAGATCTGTTCTTCACAACAAACACAAGCATACATCGCAATGTCAGATCAATTCATCCAGATAGTTTAATCTGATTTGCAGACTTTGTTAAAGAACCAAATTAGCCAGAGATCAGTTATCATGAATAAAAGATCCAGGATCTTGCTTATCATCTAAGATTGTTTATGCAAGGTATTAGGAATGGATTTCTGCTCTTTGTTGTTGTTAATACTTTGGTAAGGTTTTCTTTACTAGTGTAAAACAGTCATGATAGCATGTATGAAATGGCGTTAGACATCCCCTTCAAGTAATTACAGAGTTTTACAATAAGTTGTCCTAAAGCACAGTGTGTAAGAGTTTATAAAGATTAATATGCCTAATAAGCACGATTTCTGCAAGTGTGTACATCTATTTTGATCTCTCTCCATCTTTCACTCTCTCTCTCTCTCTCTCTCTCTCTCTCTCTCACTCTCTCTCTATTTCTCTTCAGGCCTTCATTGCTGAGCTGCTGCAGAAGCTGCATGGTCTCCACAAACAGGAAGAACTACAGAATGAAGGAATTGAGCATCCCTGCCATCACACGTACCCCCATCATCACGGAAACATCCACCATCATAGAGACAACCATCACCATCCAGCACATCAGACGCTGTGACGGCACTGGACTGAGCTCCCTAACACAGACTGAGGACATCTGCACAGCACATCCAACTAGTTTAGTAACTGTGAGATCAGATGTGTGTTTACAAACTCATATGGGTGGTACATTAACACGTGGTCCATTATAAAATTGCAATAACTGTTGGCGAGTAAGTATATACTAGAACCTTTAATATGATTGCAGATTTCTGGTTGCTTGTTGACAGGGTTATGATTGATTGGTGAATCTATCAGTATGCGAGTTTACATGTGAAGGTTAATCTGCTGAACAGGGTTGTCTTCAGAAGTCTTCATACATGCTAATTCACAATATTAAACTAACACACAATAGCAATCAGAAAAGTACCGTATCTGAACAGTTGTTATATATGTGAAGGTGTTAAGTTTAATAATGTTTATAAATGAGTGGATTATTCGAAACTTTAATAAAAGTAACTGTTGATTTGATTTTGTGTGTGGTGTTGCTGGCAGGTGATCACCATGAGCTTCATCTTGAGCTGTGCTGTAATACATTGTCCACCAGAGGGAGCAGTGAAACAGAAGCAGAGATGAGCACTTCTTTCAGTATTTGCCCATCTGTAGATTAACACATTACACAAGTATGTCCACATGACAGCAAGGCAGGTGCTAATGGCTGTGGCTTTTTGACAGGTTTTACATTTTTTATATACATATTCTGACCTAAATCGGTAAAGTATTAGATACTTCTCTCTGTGGAAAGTTTAAAAAAGTGGTTGTATTCAATTCGATTCACCTTTATTTGTATAGCGCTTTTACAATGTAGATAGTGTCAAAGCAGCTTCACATAGAAGATCATAGTAAATTGAAGTTCAGTTTAGCTCAGTTCAGTGTGGTTTAATATTCACTACTGAGAGTCCAAACACTAAAGAGAAAATGCTCTTCAGGATTTGTATGTTGTGTTCAAGTCTGTTGAATTGAATCCATCAAATACAATGAATTTAGCATTGTAGAATTTAAATAATTTAGTATAATGCATATTTTTTTTACATAGAATAAAACTCGTATGTACAAAGTACCTTATAAATGTACAAATGTGTTGGTATATTAGGCTAAAAAAAACTAAACTTGCACAGCGTACTTTTAGTCATCATTTTTAAATGTAGAATTATTGAATGATATGCAGAATTAGCACATTGCCCCTATGCTGATTTCCCCAGTTTATGTTATAAATATAAAGTTCTGATGATGGCTAATAATAGAATGTTATAGTAAAGTGGTTTGAACAGTATTATCTGCCAACTCCGTTACAAACAATTTGAGTAAAGTATTTATTATAATCAAATGTGACACAATTTAAAACCCTGTCTTCCCTCAGAACACTCTCAATTTAACAGTGTCTTCAACTATTAATTTAACTTTATAGTTATTTTTTAGGGGTCTTACACCTTTTAATTGAGATAGGACAGCAGAGTCTACAGACAGGAAAGAATTGGGAGCAGAGAGAGGGAAAGGGTCAGCAAAGGACCTCGAGCCAGGAATCAGGACTAGGGTCACTGTGAGCACTATGGTGCTATATGTCAGCACACTTAACCACTAGGCTATTGGGGCTGACATTAATTCAACTTTAATTTTAATAAATCATATGCATTTTATTTTGCAGTTTAATTCATTTAACTGAAAAGTTGCCAAAATTATGTGCATTTTTATTATTATATTGCTTTGAAAGTTAAAGTATTGAGATAACAATCCAAAATCAAACAAAAAGGGCTCAGGGGTAGCTTAAATAATGTGTCGGTGCTCTTTGAGTAAGGAAATCATCAGAACAAACAGCAAAAATCAAAAAAGAGTGTCTTGGACTGATTTTTGCTGTTTATGGAGATAACAAATTCTAAGTTAATTCTAAGTTAATCCACTTCTAAGTTAAGGTCCAGAATTTGTCCCATGCATGATCTCTTGTCCTATTTTGACTGCGTTTTCATCATAATAAGTAAAAAAACAACCCATTGAAAAATCATCAAGACCAAGCCAAATCCTCAGTTTTGGCCAATGCAGTCCAACATCCAGCTGTACAAGAAAACATACAATCAGATGTACAGTAAGTGATGGCATCTCTCACTACTGTATTGTTTTTAAGTAGAGAAATCAGTTTACTTTTTTCTAAATCTTGGACCTTATTCATGAAATAAAAAAGGCCAATAAAAAGGTGTAAAGCACCAAAAGCAGCCCATATAAAAATTGATTTGAATACTCTTTTAGATGGTTGTTTTCCATGAATTTTAAAATGTATGTTTTTAAAAGAGAGACAATTGTGAAGCTCTACATTATAATAATAATAATAATTATTATTATTATACAAATGTCCAAATTTTGACTGAGAAAAGTTGAATGTGCTGATCAGTTTGTAATTTATAATTTGCCTAATAAATGAAAATAGGCTTGTTTTTTTGTTTAAAGTTGATTCTTTATTTTTTAAATGATATATGTGATGTAATACATTTGTATTTTTAAAATAAGTATATATTTATTCATATTTCATTATTCTAAATCTTTAGGAAATATTTTGGTGTATCAAAAAGTGAAGTTATGATGACCACCCAACAAAGCTAATCCAGCTAAAAATAGAGCTTAAAATCTATTTAAATCTCAAAATTAAATAAAAAATAGGCGAAAAACTATAAAGTATAACTGCAAAAAGGTTCACTTTTTGAGAAATAAGAATCACCCCTTTCACCAGGCTGGCTATGGGCCTGCATGTAGTGATCATTTTCAAAGCAATACCTTTAACACCAAGGTCACACGTTTGAAATCAACAACAGAGTTTAGCTCCCATAGAAACGACTTATGTAGATGTAAAACCTGAAAAACACTGTTTAGTATGATCTTTTCTGTATTTTATAAATGTTGTATTTTGCTGGTAGATTTGATCTTTTATTTTTGTTTGGCATTTTTATTGAACATATCGTATAGTGACCCGTATCGAAACTGAGACCTAAAACCAAAAGGTCAGAAAGCTGGACTGTTGCACCCCTAATTGACAATTAATCTACTTGTTGTTTCTGAAAAAGATTTTCATGCACACTTTGTCAGTAAAACTGGTTTGTAATCTCTTTTAAATTGCCAATACCTCTTTTTAGATGAACAATTTGTACACAGAGCCACAATTCACAGAAGCTACACAATAAAAAAGAAAAATCATAGACGATTTACTCAGCGTGATCTTGAAATCACGGAGAATCGTTCTGCATGAGAATCGCAGATTTTACTGAATTGTGATGTCGATTTGATTTTGATCAGTCGTGCAAATCTTATAAACATTTTGTAGAAATGAATGAGAGAAGAATATATGACATGCCTCAATGCTTTTCAGAGCATCCTGCCAGAGGAAGTAAAATACTTGGAGCGAGTCACATGCTTTTTCTATTAGTGCTTTACAGATTGTTATGCCTTTTTATAATGTCACAGAGTTGACCACAATATGGGGACAGACACTAAATTTATTTATTTATTACTGAAATTACAAGTAAAACAGAAAATAGATGTTTCACACAAATGTTAGCTTAGTAAACACGGGGATAAAAGATGACAATTAGATTTACCTCATGATAATTGAAACTGTGTGCCCTATATCTCAGGAGGCAGAGATAGTCAAAAACAGGTATAGTCAGCCGGATCTCACGAGAAAACGTAAGTATTTTACGTTTTGTCTGTTTAGTGGCTAATTCGTATGAATTCGTACGAGTTCAGTCCTATGAAATTGTACGATTTTTAAAAAGGAGGCGTGGCACCTAACCCCGCCTCTAAACCCAACCGTCATTGGGGGATGAGCAAATCGTACTAAATTGTACGAATTAGCCACTAAATCAAAAAGTTACGAATTGCCATGAGATTGTGTTGGTATAGTGGAAGTCTTGAAATGTAATATTTGTTTGCCATTTAAATACAAATGTACAGTAGTCAGCATTTGAAGTGGATCAAAAAGTTTTTCGAAATTTTCCTAAGACAAGAAAGGGTGTTGTTTAGTAGTTTTAAAACAACTTTAAAGAACTGTTTTGATCCCACTATATATATATTGTGCAACAGTGGGTAGCAGGCAATAGCTCCGGCAACACACTGTGTGCAAACTCATCTCTTTTTGATTACATAAGCTATACATCCTTTTAACGGAGTCCATTCTCCTGTCATTTGCAGAAAGACTGAGAGATAAATGGCAAGAGGGGTGAGAAGTCAAAGTCAAAGGTCATTGTCTCGAAATACAACCCAACAAACAAGCTTCCTGGAGTACCAAAATTGTTTCCAGAAACCGTTAGAAAACCCCTGTGGTAAACGAATACTAACACAGATTAATTCAGCAGGTTGAATTTACAGGTGTTTCAATAGGAATTCATGGGGTAACCATGTAAATGTGTTCTACTTTGGAGTGAATGTAATAGGGAATCAGTGGAATATAAGGAATTGCATTGCATTTTAGGTGCTTTTATCCAGATAAAACACAAAAACAGAACTGTAAAAGGTTTTACATTTATATATTCATGTAGCATTATTATAAACATTATATTTTATATGTAACCCACTCAACCAGCTCTGAAAACAAGCAGCTGTCATTAACCAATTAATAGTGATAAATGCTATGCGTCCATGAACTCTTATTGAATGAGACTCTTGAATGTGACAATGACACTGCATCCCCTCAGTGTAACTTAATCAATGTTAGGGTGCACACGGTGTGTTGTAAACATTAATTCACTCTCATGCATGTGTGCCTGTCTTTGTTTTGTGAAGATGTGCATGTGTTGAATTGGATGGATGTGTGTGCGTATAAGTGTTATCTGTGTATGCAGGTATGTGTGTATGTTTGTTTAGGGAGGGTGTCTCTTTTTCCTCAGGAAAATGCATCATCATCTGCTAGCAAACTGAACGGCTGCCTCCGACATTCCAATACAAGGCCCCAAAATCTTGGAGACGGAGACACACACACACACTCTGCCCCTCTCTCTGTCACTCTCTCAGACACGGGAATGGATTTGCCCTGAGATCTTTGGCCACTGCAGCACAAGGTAAGAGATAGATGTGTAATTGACACTGTAGTAATACATATATTTGAATTGTTTATACCAGTCAGTTAAATTTTGGTCCATGAATTAAATTTTTTTATGATTTTCTAAACTCACAGGTACTTAAGTATTTCGTTAGCATTTGTACTTTTCTAACATTTTGTCATGATTAGAGTCAAAATACTGTTAGGGATCTTTGAGAAATACAAAATTTGACAAAACAAGATAAAAAAAAGTTTATATCTATTTGGAATATTTATAAAAAGTGAAATATATGGATGATTTGTAATTCCTCTGAATTTAAAATGTATAGTTGTGTGTTAAAGTAAAATGTTATTTTTGTTTTACAAATTTATGATGACATTTCCTTCAAAGTTAAAATAAGACAAAATGACAACTGGTCAAAAAAACAAACAAACAAAGTTTTCAGACACAATTTTATAAATGTTTATACAATACAAGACATATTTAAACTTCAGAAAACATCAATATTTGGTGTAATAACTTTAATTTTAGTAAGATTTTCAGTCACAACAATATAAAAAAAGTTTGTTTTACAACACAGTTTTCATTTCTGAAGATGGGAAAAACGAAACTGACAACAAATGACAAAATTTTTATTGCAAATTTGAAAAAACTTCCCAGACATTTATAGAATAAAACAAATATGATCATTTTACCTAAACCTATACTTAATTAAAAGCAGATTCTTCTTTATTTTAAGCTTCAGGTTTGAACATCTGACTTATTAATTATTAGTTGTTTTTTGTTTTTAAGTATAGACAATACTATTCTTTTAATTCATCTCTTTAATACACTCTATAGAATTTGGAAAACAAACAAAAGGAACAAAAAATATATGATTTGTTATTCTTTATTGATTGGTGTATAGTGTATGTTCAAAAAACCTAATAATAATAATAATAACAATAATATAATAATAACAATAATAGTAATAATAATATAATAATAAAAATACTAATAATACTACTACTACTACTACTACTACTACTACTACTACTAATAATAATAATAATATTAATAATAAAAAAAGCAATTTCTGAAGAGTCATGAAGTCTGGTGTTGATACTGTTCAAGATCACCCAGAACTAAATGTGTAATCAGTTTGCTTGTTTGTTCAACCTCAGTAAAGTAATTATTATAATTATAATGAATTCATTTCCATTATGTAAATAATCAAGATCTGGTCCAGACTAATACAGCAGATGCAGTAGTAGCACAAATAACTGTCTGTTAATGTTTGTTTAATGTTTGTCTGTCTCTAAAGGTACACACTATTAGAGAAATACACATCTCCTTCCTTTCTAAACAACAACATTTACAAGTGCTGTTTTCCTGGAATTATGTCAGAACAAAAATACTGACCGAAGGTCCACCTGGAATCCAGACAGTAAATAACCAAATTGGTCAGTCAGTTTAATTTAGGTGAGAGGTCCAAGTACTTCTTTAGCTGACGCAAATGCCTAGCACAAAAGTACAATGGTGATGGCTCATGATTGATGAAAGAGTTTGAACCTAGAACCTTTTGGTTCCCAGCCCAGATCTTTAACTGTAAAACTGTATGGGGAACTCGGCTCAGAATTAAGGAAAAGCAGGGATGCTGAAACACAATCACAAAGGTCACTGTGTGCTACACAACAGCACCTTTCCTTCCTCGCTCTCTCTCTTTCTCTTCACCTCTTTTGGTTAATATGTATTTTAGGGGACTTTATTTAAATAAAAAATTACTAAATGTATAATGTTAACCTGTCGATAGTGATTTCCGATCATTTTAACTAGTATATTGTGCAGAATTTGTCAGTAGTAATCTCACAAGAGAGCTTGTGGTTTGATAATGTGTGTTTTGAGAAAACTGGAGGACAGAAAACTATTCTGACACATCTGGATGGGACCTTCCATTTTAGGAGCTTAAAAACTGCTAGCGTCTTCAAAGAACACACAGACATATGCTGTTAATGCACTCAGCACTCCGGAATACTGAACAATGAGAATGCAACAAGGCAAAGTCATTTAAGACAGACCTGACAAAGGCGGTTTGAACAGGTTTCAACTCTGATTACCTTTAAGCAGAACACATAGTGGACTACGGACATGCTAGGTGACATGAGATATAGGAAAATCTTGCACTTTGGCATCAGTTATGAGTTAAATGCATTTAACAAATAAGCAACAGTAAACACATTAACATTTAAACAGAGTTAATTAAAAGAAGAAATAATCCAATTATTGGAGTGGAATTAAATAAGTTTAATTATTTATGGATAAATACACAGCTAAAGTAGTTCCAGCATCTCTTGGCTGCCTTACAGTTCCATAACACACATAATTGTGAATAACTTCAGACAAAATTATGTGTAAGATATTGAGGAGAAAAAAAACTGTCAAATGTCTTAAAATACAGCATCTGAAACTGAAAAATCAACTCCAGTCCATTGAATTATTAGAAATTGTTTCTCAGATTTTTGCCCATTCTAGTAATTTAACAGTCACTGACAGGTTGTCCCCAGACTCCTCCTGTATGTACAATCTTGTCTCATCCAAAGCTTGACTTTTGAGTGTCATATAGGCTATAAAATAATTTAAATGGTTTGGCGTAGTGATTTGGAACTGTAATGCAGTCAAGACCTGCTGGAACTACTTTATCTGAAAATACACACTTTAGAATGTTCATAAGCAACAAGCATTCAACAGCCCAATAGTGTACAGTATATACCTTTACATAGGATTAATTTACACGTATATATTTTTATATTTGTTAATCTGAATGATTTCATTTATTTTACAGCCTACAATTGTCAAAAATCAAATGCGTCAGAAACTAGTTCTACACACAGGAGCTGTTTGAGGACGAAAACCTGACAAATGTCTTGAAATATAGCGTCTGAAGAATGTCTTTAGGTGTGGTATCCCTTAGGTCTATTGAATTATTAGAAAATGATGCACACATGCATTATTTTTCTAATAATTTGATTGCTCGTCATCAATTATTCCTTATTACTGTACCACTAAAACTTACAGACAACATGATGTCTAATAGCGACCATCAAAATAAAGTATTAATTTGATAAATTGCTATCTATTGTGTTTTCTAGTCAACAGCACCAGAATGCCCATCCTCAAGAGGCTGCCCAGAAGGTTCAAGTCTAACCACAGCAATGGTGATGTTCAAAAGAGTAACCTAACTAATGGGGAGCTCATCCTGATGAGTAAAAATAGCAACGGAGAACTTATTCTGCCACCATCTGATCTGAATCCTTTTGAGGGAGCGTGGGCAGGGATTGGGTGGAGTAATGAAGAGGGCAAGGTTTGGGAGAACGGACAGGACTACCAGAGGTCTTCTCAAGTCAGCGAGGCTCTGGAGAACGAGGCTAATGCTGAGCAGCGCGGAGGGGCAAAGGTCACTGAGGGGTCAAAAGAAAAGAGAGGAACTCTGGAACGAATCTGTGGCTCATCACCATTGAAGACCCTTGGCAAATTAGGAAAGGGGCTTCGAATCACTGGAAAAAATGTGTGGGGCACCACCCCTTCACTACGAAGTGCAACACTTCCAGCAGCACCCTCTTCAGGAAAGAAGAAAAAGAACTATCGACGAGCCTCAGAGGAGATTATGACCTTACTAAGGTGAGAATGAGACTGTTGAGGATATTTCACATTAGATGTCAAGTGACTATACAAGTTGTTGATGTTCACCATTATTTATAATAGCCTCATGACAATTATGTTTATGACGGATTTATGACAGTTATGTTGTAATAGCGAAGACATCCAAACAATGTCATATTTGCGCTTAACTGAGTGAATTATGCTTAATGCCAGCTGTCATAAGCATGCATTAATCTCCTTCATATACATTACATGTGTTTGGTCAAGATTAAAATGGTTTCAGGACAGTCTCATGAAGACTTCCTTCAAGTAAAGCATTACAAAAGTAGAACATATATTAAAAAGCAAAAAATAAATAAAATAAAACAAACCAAACATTAGGAAAACTGAAAAGTGAATTTTCATTTCATCTCAACTTCACTTATTCTCTCTGAAAACACATTAAGATTGGCACAGACCATGCAGAGTCTATGGCACAATCCCAATTGCATTTTTGTACCCCTTCCCCTTGGCCCTTGAAACAGAGTGTGAGGGCTTCAAAAAACAGAGGGCTTCAAAATTTACCCCTAAGAAATAGGACACCTGCACACGTCATCATATGACATCGCAATCTCTTGCTTCATATGAGATCGACGATGGCGACTACTATAGTTATTCCAGTTGCATTATTCTTTGGTATTTATCTTCAGGAAATCGGCAAAGGCAACGATATCATGTTGTCATAACGATATAATGTTGCAATAAGCTCATAACTGTACTGTGCATTTACACCCTGGCCATATTCATCTAAACACACGAAAACATTATTAACAACATACTAGACACTGTAAAAAGCTCATTCCCGGCCACTAGACTTTTCTGACAGGGTATTCGAGTATTATCAAGTGACAGAATGTTGTTGGACTGCTATACAGGAGATATTATTTGGGATGACTGTATTAAAACATGCTTGTTTGTTGTAAAAATTCATAATAATGACAAAAATACTAATATCTGCATCTCCTTACTTCCGTGTGCAGCCATGCTGCTGGTGTGGCTGGTGTATTCTGGGAATTTTTTTTACCCCTTGGTTTCGAGTTTGGTCATGAAAAATCTCTTTCGAGGGCTATCTAGCCCTTACCCTTAGCCCTACGCCTTCAAGCTAAAGAGAAGTGGGACACCCCTACCACTTCACGTGAACACACAAATCGAGGGGTAGGGGTAAGGGGAAGGGGAAGTGCTAAGGGGTAGAATTGGGATTGTTGTATAAGTAAAGCATTTGACGATTGTTGAGTAATTTTTACCACCCTTTTTAGGCATGACAGCAAAAATTGCATATAATTATTTATGTGGAATTGTTTGCAATTTCTTATGTTTGTTTTTATTCTGACCACACTGCAACTAACCTATTGAGAATCACTGTTATATAGTTTATTGAATATTTAAAGGTATTTGAGACAAGAGTTTGTATCTTCTCTTCTCAGGTTGACCGGCCGTCGTAAGGACAGTGAGCGTAGAGACAGTCTTCCTGCAGGTGATCTGACCGCAGAAAATGACGAAGACAGTCGCAGGCGTCCCTCGTTCCTACGCATGGTCAGTCTGAGCAAACTCAGAGGAGATTCACTAACAAACCGCAGCTCACAGGAAGATGAACAAGAGTCAGTAGAAGAAGAACCACCAGTCAAACGCAGAGAGCCACTATCAGGTACTGCTGTGCTTTTGTTTTCATCATATCTGTACTTGTTTGTACTTCATAGGGCACGTACAAAGTGTAACTATTATGTTCACAGTCAGAGGTCTGCATGTTTGACCTGTAACACCTTGCTCTTAATGAGCAGTAGCACAATCCAAACGTCCCAGTGAGTCATTGGCCAATTAGCAAACACATTGCCAGAGTCAGGAAATGACATACTTTCTTTGTGCACTAGATCCTTACTGATAAGCTCAGCACAAGGAGAGAAAATCGGAACCGTCAATTCACGGCCTGTTCCAAAGACAACAAGGCCTCAAGCGAATAAACACATGACTGTAAAGGAAAATGAACTCTGTTTAATCTCTCTTTCCTGCTCAGTGTTGGAGATCCTGCAGTTGGTGAATCAGAGAGACCTGCTTCTTGCCGACACGCACATCCAAGAGCTGGAGAGGGAGTGTGAACTTGACCCCTCCCCTTTGACACAAACCACACCCACTTCGACCACACCCAGCAACATGACCACTCCCACCCTCGCCTCACCTCCCTGGTTCACCTTGTTGCCTGGTTCAGGCAGTGAGGATTCAGGCCCAAGCATGTGGGATGCTGGACTGCGCAAAGTGAAAGACGTAGAGCTGCTTTACGAGGCTCTTCAGAGGGAAATGTGGGATGTTGTGAGAGAGTCGCTGCGTCAGCCGTGCAGCGGGCCTCAGCTTGGCCTGGTGGTGCTGGTCATTCAACAGGAGGAGCAGGCCGACAAAGTCTGGGCTATGCGACTGGAGGCCCAATCCAATGCCCAAGCAGTAGACCAATCCGAAGACCATCCCCGGCCCTCCAAACGTCCTAGGAAACTGCGGCAAAGGTGGGTGGAGGCTGTGGGAGAGGCAGCTGACTGGTGTCTGCCACAACCAGGGGGCATTGCTGCAGGGCAGATGGGCATGTATTTGGAGCGTTTAAGGGGCAGGGTGGTGGAAGATATGGACGCTGCACGAAGAAATGTGGTGGCGGTTTATCCTGAGGAGTTTGGAGTGTTTCAGGTCTACATGCAGAGCTATCACAGGGCGGTTGCCAAACGCCTGAAGACCATCACTTGTGGACCCATTCAGATCACAGACACATACTCGCTGCTGGACTGGATCTACAACATTTACAACAGGTATTTGCACATGTAGACTCAGACACTGAGGTGTGTTTTCTATTTTTACACACACCTTTCCTGCAATCACATTCCACACCAGGCTTGCTTTAATGACCCAGTGGAAGAATGAGCTCTGGTCTATAAATAACATATGCATTGTTTACCAGAATGAACAACACCGGTACTGAATACCTGGGAGAATTACTGTACACATGCACATGACCGCTCTTGTGTACTAAAAGTAGCCATGCTACTGTCTTGACTACATTCTTAGGAGAAAGACTATTTAGCTCATAAAGTCTGTCTGAAAAACAAAGTCACCCTGCCAATTTTATAAACATTAACGTCATTGATCAAATAGTGAACAATTGGTTCATTTAGTGAAGTTTTTAAAACTAATTTTGGGAGAAGCGCACACATGTAGTAAACGCAACAAATTCTCTATCACACTAATCATCCAACCAGAATCAAAGAGAACTCCCATAGATAACCAAGTTCATCCTATCTCAGTCATCTCGTCGACTTTGCATCCCTCCTCCACCCCAACTCCGCATCTTTAATCAGATTCATACGAAGCACTGGGGGGGAGCTTTTTGGGATCGGGCTAGACGCTGAGCTTGTATTCTTCTCCGTCTCTTTTGATGGAGAGAATGTCTCGAACTCAGACATCTTTCCAGCCTCAGAGCCCTCTCCCTGGACAGCGCGCCAAATATGCTTATTATGATCTGATCTGTTTGCTATGTGTGGATGTGAACTCGTGAACTTGTTTAAATTTAAAACGTTGTTCTTTGGACCTTCATGTTTAAATGAGACTTCTGTTTGGTTGCATACAGTGCTCAGCATATTTAAGTACACCCCTCACAAATCTCTCTTTTAAATTCATATTTTTAATAGGAAGCTATACAATGTTATATTTGTGCATGTGCATTAGATTGGTCAGTGCTGAAGCCAAATCTGGAGCTAATCTAACAAAATAACTTATGATAGCGGTCCAAAAACTAGTACACCCAAATGTATATGTTATAGAAAATTATTAAATACAAATTTTAAAAAGAGGAAAACTCAAGAGTAAAAGTTTTGTAGGTTGTAATTTTAATTTGAAATATTTAGCTTGAATTTAATTGTATTATCTTTCAATTTCTAAATATGTTTGGTAACTAAAATATTATTTGAATAAATCTATCTATTTAATAAATCTGTTTTGTTTAAATGCACAAAAATACATTGCCTATATTCACTGAGAAATCGATACAAATATTCATTTTCAACATGGGGTGTACTCAATTATACTGAGCATTGTATATTGTACTTTACAATTATTGACTCCCTCTACATGTGTTTTATTGTCAGGGAAATAAACAGTGATAACATTTTAAAGAAACTAAATTACCTATGATGCACAGAAAACTCAACCAGTCAGAGAGCTTCAGTGATCAATTTGAACCAAAAGAAATCTTTAGCTCCACCCACTCCCAGTGAAGCACCACAAATCAAGCTTGTGTTCTCACACACACATCACAGTATCCTGGGCACATTATAAGATTTGATTGAGAAAATATTCTAAATAAGAAATACAGATTCATAAGAGTATATTATTATTATTATTATTATTATTATTATTATTATTATTATTATTATTATTATTATTATTATTATTATTATTATTATTATTATTATTATGAATCTCTCTTTCATTTTGAGGCTTTTTTAAAATTAGAATTAGAAATGTATTTTAAATTGGAAAGTAAAAATGTCTTGTTACTTTACCTTGCTTGGCAAAAACATCTTGACTGTAGTCTGACTGCTTCACATTATAATAATATCATTGCTTCCTCAACACAAATACCACACTGAACTGACACCTGCATTAGTTCTGACTGTGGGTGTCCCATAGGGACGTCTTGGCTACAGTTGGAGCTATGGGCTCTATAGTGTGTGAAGCACTCGATCCTCTCCTGCCTGACGATGTCATAGATCGACTGGAACAGGACTGTGTCGAAACCGTTTGGGTAAAACTCAGAAAACAAATACATTATTCATTGTATTTATTATAATTATTCATCTGTAAAGTTACAATACTATTCATTGTGTGTGTTTGTTTGTGCAGGACAAGATAACTACAGAACTCCCGCAGGTTTTGGAGGATGAAGAAAAGCGGTGGGTTCAGACGCTGCACATTGAAGAGTATCAGTCTGGCCTCGCACGTTCTGTCATACAGGTAACACAATCCTGCACATGTATTCCGAAAGTTACTGACTGTCAACAGGATACCCAAAGGGCAGCATCATCATGAAGTGTTGTTGTGTCTTGATCTGTTTCAGAGGCTGAAGGTAGATTTGGACAGATCGACAGCTGTCAGTCAGCCTCTAGGGGCTCGTGTTGCTCGCTGCACATTGAATGGACTTGCAGATTTCCTGCACAAGTAAGACAGATGCTGACAATAGACAAAACTAAATAAATGGTCAGTCACACAAAGAATGTTGTTTCTTTGATCTAACTCAGTGTTTCTCAACCACGTGTCTGTCATACCCATTACAGGTCGTTCAGTCTCTGCTAATGAGCTGATGAGCTGAATCAGGTGTGTTTGGTTAAGGAGACATGTGCTGTGTCCCAATTCACATACATATACTACACCCTAAAAGTATGTACTTTTTTGTGAAGGAAAAGTACACACTTTTGAGTGTGTAACAGACGAGTATGCAAGCTTTTGGGACAAACTACTTCCCCCGTTGTGTTGCTTGGTTACGAGCCCTGTCAATCATCCAAGCCCTGTCAATCATCCACACGTCATCCATATTTCTGTCTTATTTAATTTCCTACCTTATTGGAGAAGCAGCAGCAGCAGCAGGTTTATCTCCCATTAACGAGTCTTTTATGCAGAGAAATCTCCTCAGGTGTTTGGATAATTTTGCATTCAGACGTTAATTTCCAAAGACGTGTTCATATAAGTTCAGTATTGTTGTTGCAGATGAAATATAACACAGAAAACACAATTAAAATATGTTCCAGTGGGTTAGATATTAATTAACAGTCATACAAACATCTTTACCTAAGCCTCTCTACTTGACGGTTGGTCTCGTGCGTCCATCATGTTTGTAGTTTGTTTACACTTTTCACCCGCGTTTGTAGTTCTAATCGAATTGACGTCCTACACGCAATGTATTGTGGGCTATATCAGCGGTTAGAGTATGGACGCTTCTATACTTCGAGTGTTTACCAGAAATAGTAAACCATACGGGAACCTTTGGCGTACTCTTTTCAACATACTACGATTTGGGACATACTAATTCTACTTTTAAATACTATTTAGGATGGATAGTATGTGAATTGGGACGCAGCAATGGAAATGTGCAGAGCTTGTGGTCCTCCAGGAACATGGTTGAGAAATACTGATCTAACATATTTAGACATTTACTTCACAAGCTCCTAAAATCAGTTTATGTTAGGATGCATTATTCTATATCAAAGTCTCTATTCAAAGTCTCTATTCAAAAGCAAGCTGTAATCATGTCTTCAACACTGGAGGGACTAATTTGTTTAATACAGAAAAACTAAATAAATTCTAATAATTCTAATTGGGAGGAAATTAATGTTTGGCACTTTGTATACACAGCTCCCTCCTTTTTATGTAGCAAGTATCTATTTCATCTCCCTTTAAATGTAAAAACATTAACTGTTTGTATGTTGTTTAGCTTCCAGAGAAAAATCGAGATGTTCCACGACACACAATCAGAGTTTGGGGATCATGGAGATGGTTACGTGTCCAGGACCATCGCTCTTGTCAACTGTGTTCCACCATTCAGGTTTGTTTTATTTTCTTATTCACCCTATCTATCTATTCAACTTCTCTCAACCTTGAGGAAACTGAAAGGTCCAGTAAATAACGTTTTTTTAGATGTTAGTATCAGTATGTAAGTCTTAAATGATATTTATAAGCTAGTAATAATAATAGTAATTCGTTTATTTGTAAATGGCGCCTTTCTGGACACCCAAGATCGCCTTACAACAAGCATCAACAGCCATAACAGAACAAATTAAAACATTTAATAAAACGTTGCCAAACAAGATTTTAAATGCATGTAAGGAGTTGCAGGTACAAACACATCATGAGTATAAAATAACATGATAAAAAATATTCAAAAGAAATCCTGCTTAAAGTAGTATTTTAAAATCAATACTTTACCGGAAGCCAGTGAAGTGTTGTACAAAACAGAGACAAATTTTGCGTTTTGAAGATATAAAACTGATATAAACATGTAAAGCTTGTAGTTTGTCACTTCCACCTAAATGGATCAATGGATTTATTCACGTCACGACATACTACAGTTTCTCATCAAATCTTGACCAATCAAGTGCTTTCTAGTATCTGACATGCCCCGCCCCCTTTAAGAAGCTTCTTATTTGATGTGCTTGATCTCAACCACTCTCACTGGCAGAGCTGTGACAAAACACTATTGGCTGTTTTTAAAAGGGGAGGAGCTACTTTATGTCCTGCCCTTTTTTTGTTTTTCAGTTAAGTTTTTCAATTGCACTGCTGGTTAGACCAAAACTGCATTTTGTTGCCTTTTACTTGTACATGTGTAATGACAATAAAGTTGAATCCAATCTGAACTAATCTAATCTAATCTAATCTAATCTAATCTAATCTAAGATTACATCAAAACGTCGAATAAAAACCTGCACATTTCAAAGCACTTCAGGGGACCTTTACAGGAAAAAATAGGTAACACTTTATGTCGATCGCCCCTTTAGACATTCTGTTGACTATATTGTAATTTTACATCTGCATGTCAACTGGCAGTCATTAGAGTATTTGTAGACTGTCTGCTTAATATCTGATAACACTTTTGATGGTAACAATTTTGATGGTCCCTCAACAGACCTTCTACTGCCTTTGTACATTTAAACTCTAGTAACTTTAAACTTAAGCTAACAGACTAACTTAAGCTTATGAGAGTTAATTGACATGGATGATAGATCCAATGTTACATTTAGTTAGCAGAATGTCTATCCTAAATCATTTCACACATCAGTTTTATTCTTCTGAGAAATACACTGTAGACAACAAGCTGGTCATTTCTACCAGGACAGCATTCTGTTATGTTTAGAGACATTTCCTTCAGCCATAAAACACAATACAGTGCAATAAATAATTAAACTACAGGTAAAACATCTGACATGTTAGATGTTCATCCTTTTTAGAGATTGAGTCAATTTATAATAATGTGTATTTTATAACAAAATGAAGTTAAAATATTAGTTTGTATTTTATTCAGGACAGACGCGTCATTAAAAAGCTGGTGAAATCAGTATATGAACAATAAAAGCAGTTTAACAGAATGAACACAATTAAATAGCATTGAAATGATATCTTATCTGGAATCCTGTGCAGGAATTTTGTGGAGCGCTGTCGTCTGTGTGACACCGTTGGCAGTGAGGACGTGTCCCAGCGAGCTCAGTCCTCTCTAGAGCGCATTGTTAGCCAGTCGGTGCGAGTTCTTTCAGACATACTGTTTGAAAACATCAGGGTGAGACGCACATGCACACGTTCGCATCTGGCACAGATATAATATATCCCTAATGCATTCGTTAATGATTTTCTGGCATGATTTCAGCCATTCTTCGATAAGCTGGTGAAGAGGAAGTGGCTGGATAACAATGAGGCCTATGAGAGCATTGAGATGACCATTAAACAGCACTTTAAGAAGTTCCGCAGGATGGACTGCCCTCCATATCAGGTATTATTTACACATGCAAACACACACAATTATTCTCTTGGGTTGGTTGGTTGATTGATCATTTGATTGACCGACAGGCATTGGTGAATGAGGTGCACAGGCGGGTCCTGGTTGAATATGTTCGTGCCATCATGAGGGGGCGGGTCATCTGTACATCACTCAAAATGAGAAAGAGACTGGCATTCCGGCTGCAGGACGAAGCCAAACAGATGAAGGCACTTTTTAAAGATCTGGTCAGTGCTGCTAGCTTTCATACTTCATATCATTTTGTCTTACATTACCCTAAAGGTTTTACTCAAATACCAGTTTCTATTATATTATTGTGCATTAATATTTGAATCAAAAAACAAACAAAAGGAGCTTCAAGGTAATTCATCTATTGGTGCTCTTTGGGTAAGGGACTTCTTAGGGAGGTATGGAAAGGCACTTTTTTCATCTAATTCTCAAGTGCCTTGGACTATATATATATATATTCTATATATCCTTATTCTGTTTTTTTTTCCTTTTGTCAGGAATCAACTTCCTCCTGGTTGGACAGTGTGATTGTTCACCTGGCTGACATCATCGTGTTGGAGGACACTCCCTCTATTCAGATGGAGGTTGGGGTTTTGGTGAAGGAGTTTCCAGATATACGGTAAGACCACCTATTTCTAAACCATTTTCATAAATATGTGATGAAACTTGAGGGGTCTAACCACTAGTAGGGTGTGCATTTCAGAATCTTAATGATATACATGGCATTTCATGGCATTCCAACACTGTTGGCTTTGTGCTTAGCATGTTACCAAGAAATGGCATGTACAAAGCAAGACATGTCAGATATATTATTTGGGCTCCAACAGACTTATCACCAATCATCTCTAGCTCCCATAGGGAGTTTCCATTGTCTCACTAGTTAGAGAAATCCACTCAAAATGATCCAACTTTCACAAACCAGCTCCCCGCTCCAGAAAAAGCCACTATCTACACCTCTATTCTATGATGCCGGTTCTTAAATGTGCATACAGAGACAAGCACAGCACACTCTTTCTCACACTTTAGCTATGATCACACTAGACGTTGAACACTCTGTATATCTATGGATGCTGCAATGGTCATAACAGGATGTTAAAGTCTTTTAAACATACAATTGAACATATAATACATTCAAATTTAGCACTTGGTAGATTTTGTTAGATAAAAATAAGTTCTGGTGTGACTGATCTGTAAGTGTCATTTGAATAAGTGTAAACAAATTCAACATAGTCCAAAGGTTGTTAAACAAACCAAAAACAGGACATGTTATCACAAGACATGTTATCTCAATATATATACAGTTGAAGTCAGAATTATTAGCCTCCCTTTGAATTTTTTTTCTTTTTTAAATATTTCCCAAATTATGTTTAACAGAGCAAGGAAATGTTCACAGTTTGTCTGACAATATTTTTTATGCTGGAGAAAATCTTATTTATTTTATTTCGGCTAGAATAAAAGCAGTTTTTAACATTTTTATAAACCATTTTAAGGTCAAATTTATTAGCCCCTTTAAGCTATATATTTTTTGACAGTCTACAGAACAAACCATTATTATACAATAACTTGCCTAATTACCCTAACCTGCCTAGTTAAGCAAATTAACCTAGTTAAGCCTTTAAATGTCACTTTAAGCTGTGTGGGAATATAACTTTATATAATCTAGTTCCAAATTAGCAATAATCTATATATAACTGAAAAGTTATATTATTTGGGGGTGACAGACCTTATAATGTCTTGATTTCCTGAGCCCTCACTGTCTACAAAGTAATGCAAATTGTCAGTTTCACAGCACAGCCATTTGCACACTCTGTTTTCATGCTAAAATGTATCATGAATGGGTACTTATATGCTGATGAGATCGGGCCTGGAAATGCAATTTACCCTGCCGACAACAACACTTCATTTGCATGCTTTGTTTCAATGTCGGTAAAAATGTGTTTAAACTGAGTGTCTGCTGTACCAGTTGAGAGTTTCTTTTGATGACACCACAGCGACGCTGAGTTCTTCTTATTAAAGGATTCTGCTTTAAAGATACCCGAAAGTTCTCCCTGGTTTTTTTGGGCTCGTCTTAGAATTTCACAACAGTTTTGGTGCCGTGAGTCAGACTAGAGAAATTCACAACAATTTTGGTGCCATGACCCGGATTAGAGAAATTTACAACAGCTGTATAGAAGCGTCTTGAAAAATATCTAGTCAAATATTATGAACTGCCATCATGGCAAAGATAAAATAAATCAGTTATTAGAAATTAGTTATTAAAACTATTATGTTTAGAAAAAATTGTTGAAAAAATCTTCCCTCCCTCAAACAGAAATTGGGGAAAAAAATAAACAAGGGGGCTATAAATTCAGCAGGGCTAATAATTCTGACTTCAACTGTATATATATTCAGTACAGCTGTTGCAAATGTGTCTCCTTGCAGGAAAAAGTCATTTGGTTTAATTTATATAATTGGATTTAGACTTGAACATAAACCCAAAGCGTAACAGGGTTGTATCAGCTTGTTTTAGGTGCAGACCGAATCAACCAAGTGTACCTACTGAACCAGGTCATGAGACCAAAATGTGTAATTAAAAACAATATTTGTTGTTTATTTTTTTAGATAGTAATATTACACTGTTAAAAATAAATTACATCCATGCGACCTTTTTTATCTACGAAAGGTTTTTACAGTGGTAAATGGTTTTTGTTTATTCATTTTCCTTCGGCTTAGCCCCTTATTTATCAGGGGTCGCCAAAGCGGAATGAATTACCAACTATTCCAGCATGTGTTTTACACAGCGGATGCCCTTCCAGACGCAACCTAGCATTGGGAAACAACCAGCATTGGGAAACAAACCCATACACACTCATTCACACATACTCATAGACTATGGCCAATTTAGTTTATTCAGTTCACCTATGTCTTTGGACTGTGTGGGAAACCAGAGCACCCAGAGGAAACCCACGCAAACACAGTGAGAACATGCAAACTCCACATAGAAATGCCCACTGGTCCAGCTGGGACTCGAATTAGCAACCTTCTTGCTGTGAGGCGACAGTGCTAACCACTGAGCCACCGTGTTGGCAAGTTTTTTGTTTAGATTAAAAAAAAATGATTTTAGCACTTTGATTAAAATTTCTTTGAAAACTTTTCTATAAAGGGTTTTTTGGGGATCTAAAAAATATTCTTTAACCATTTTGTCTTAAGAGCATGTATGACGTTTATTAATTTTTATAGTGAGTTTGGACATATCTTCAGTTTTTGTGCTATACCAATTCCAATTAATTACTCACAGGTGTGTGAAAGTAATTGTTTTGTTTTAATGCTTTTTTAACAACCCTAACATGCGAAGATTCATGACTGCAATCATGTTTTCTATGTGAATAAAGCTTGAGGACTGGGAGCAAGTGTTGTTTAAAAACAGTTATAAAACAGAAACTGTATGTAAATGGATTTATGATGCATTTTAACAAAACAGATTTATTAAACAGTTATATCCATTAAAGCAAGAGTTTGGTCAACTAACATCTTTAGGAATAGAAAGATACATTTAATTTCAAACAAGTTATTGCAGAGAAAAGTTCAACTCAATTTATATTTCTTTCTTTCTCTTGATTTCTCCTGTTTATTAAAATTAGATTTTATATTTTCCCCAACATATTAATTTCGTGTATTAGGGCTGAACAATATTGGAAAAAACTCACATTGTGACAATTTCCCAGGTTGACTTAAATAGCTCTATTTGGAAAGTCATTACTTCGGATCAGAGATGCCCAAACTAGGGTCCGCGGACCAAAGTTGGCCCATGATCACCTTTGATTTGGCCCGTTATCCCATCTGAGAAAAAAGGGAGAATGACGAGAATGGTTTTAAGATTGTCAATTCAAATTTAATGTAACCTTTGTTTGTTTGTTTTATTGTGAAAAGCTAACTGAAAAAAATTGTTTAAATTAAATGCTGTAAATGAATCAGTTTTTGTTTAAATATACATACTATCGCCTGACAATACAGAGAATTTGATAAGCAAATTCAGATTCTGCTTGACTAGTGTATTCAGTATTGAACACCACTGTTATAAATGTGAGGGTTTATTTTTTTATTGCATTAAGTTATAGATTAAAAGTTAAATTGCATTAGATAATACAATTTAAAGTAATGTTTTCTATTTATTTAGAAATATTATGAAATAAATGATTAAATTACCCATGGCAACTTTAATGTAATATACAGTAGTTTGGTATATTTACCTTCAGCCCACAGCTCTTAATGATATTTGGATTTTGGCTCTTCATATGAAAAAGTTTGGACACCCCTGCTTTAGACTGATTGGGATGATTTAGTAGGAAAGTGAAATATAAATATACGTATAATAAACAAACTACAGTCATAAACACAATGGAGCAAATATTAAAGTGAAACAAACCATGCTTTTTGGTTTCATGGAGAAAGTAACAGTATTCAGGTACAGGAACTGAATAATCAAATATAAAATAACACTGCATAGTCTTCACCATATAAACAATTCAATAAAATTCATCTTTATTAGACTTCTTTATGCACTATTAAAATGTTTTAAACTCTTTTAAAATGCTCACACAGTCACAGGCCTTAAAATACATGCAGATGATAAACTTTCACTCTATTCTGGTTAAATTCTGCAGTGTCTCCTCAAATCTTCTGTGTTTTACCTGTGGTTTTTGGACAAGTATAATCCCAACTCATTATTGCATATCCTGCGATGTGACTATTGCTATTGCACACATTGAGATATCGATGCTGAAACAATATATTGTGCAGCCCTAGTGTGTACAAATTGTTTGCATCAGATTTTTTTGTTAGATTAGTTCCAGTTTTGGCTTTGGTACTGACTAATCTAATGTATATGCACAAATATATTATTGTAAAGTATCCTATAGAAATTGTAAGTGGACTGTATGTATGTTTGTTTGACTACATTTTAAAACATTTAGGTAACCCTACACCCCTAAAGTTTATTACTGTAGAACAGGATTCAGACTTTACATTTCATATAATCGGAAGGAACAGTTTTTGTATTAGCTTCTCTGCACTTTAATATGTAATGCTGTATGTTTACGTAACTATACAATTAATAGAATTCAGCCGAACGCTTTTAGACCTGCGGAAGGGTAGAACCTGAACTCTGTCATCTTAAAGTGCTTTCATTCATGAAAAATCTGACATGTTCCCCTCTCATTTCCTTGAGGACTATTTTTCCCAACACCTCTCTGTTTCCTGAGGTCATTCTAAGAATGCCTGACTGAAAATAGTTACCGTGGTGCTGCGTCCCAGTGCCAGCTTTCCTTCATGTGGACGGCAGGGAACAGCACACAGTAAACAGGGGAATGGGTGAGATGTGACCCCGCTTTAGTCCAGTGTTTTTGTTTGAATGTGTGTGTGTGTGTGTGTGTGTGCTTGCGCTCAGTGACTGGCTGGCAGCGCTCCTGCTTGCTGACGCACGACCCTCCTCAACAGACAGGAAGTGGCTGTGGAGTACTTCCTGTTCCTGCCAGGTCACAGGAGACTGACTGGTGCCACACTCCAATCAAACATACACACACACACCAGCTAAAGATCAAACGACAAAAGAGTGGAGGCTACTTAACTCCTCTCTGTGTTTAGCGGCGCAGTTTCCTGTTTTTGACTGTCTGTCTGTGTTAAAGTCTGTCACCGACACACACTATCACATTGTTATCTATAGGCAGGACATGCCATCTTCTTAGTGTACAGTGCTGAATTTGCTCTTTGAGTCCTATAAGCACCGTCAAGGGATCATTACAGAGAAACCCATTTGGCTTACAGCGCCCACCAGACTTGAATTAATGTAGTGACTTTCCTCCCGTTTTTCTCTTTTTTAATGTTGATTTGTTCACTTAACATCAATCTAAGAAAGAAAACAGCTGACAGGAAAGATGCTCTTGAATATATGTTCTGATCAACACAATCTTACAGCAACTTTTTGGGCTCTATTTTAATGATCTAGGCACAAAGTCTAATGAGCATGACGCAAAAGCATTAAGGGCGTGTCCGAGGCTGTGCTTATTCTCTTAATGAGTTATGGGTGTGTTTTGAACATAACGTGCGTTAAACCAATCAGAGTCTCACCATGGTGCATTTGCTATTTACATGGTGAACTTTG